>NC_134486.1:42585748-42885748 GCF_040206685.1 Ascaphus truei | reverse complement strand
CAATCCAGGCCGGATCAATTGGAGGTCCTCATTGATTTGGCTGTCCGAGTGGATCAACGCATCCAGGTACGCCGCTCAGAGCGTCAGCACACTCGCGTCCATAACTTTCAAGTTCCGTTCTCCAGTACTCCCAGCAACACTCCTGCACTGGAGTTGCCAGAGCCAATGCAATTGGGGGTACAACGCATCCGCACACCGATACGGCAGTTCCGCCACGCCGGGGCATTGTGTTTCTACTGCGGATCCATGGAACATCTGGTTTGGGAGTGTCCACTGCGTCCGGGAAACGGGAACACCCAGTGAGTACAGAGGGGCTCTCTCTGGGTGTAATGTCTCCACGTCCCCTTTCTAAAGCTGAACTCACTAAGAAACTTACATTTCCAGTCTCCCTTTCAGGTGATAAGTTCCAGACTTCTACCGCCGCTTTCATTGACTCAGGAGCTGGAGGAAACTTCGTGGATCTTGAATTCGCCAGGTTAAACCGCATACCACTCGTGAGAAAGAAGGTTCCCATCGCACTCATCGGTATCGATGGACGTCCTCTTACCCCGGCCCACATCTCCTTAGAGACAGCTCCTTTGCTTCTGTCCTCACATCTGCACAAGGAGATCTTAGTTCTCGATGCCATTCACGCTCCTGGGATACCCATCACCCTTGGTCTTCCTTGGCTACAGCTTAACAATCCTCTCATTGACTGGACTTCCTCTGCTCCCATTTCCTGGAGGCCGAGGTCAGGCGAGACTCATCAACTGCTGGCCAATACCTCTGTTCCCGAAGTTATTCTACCTTCCGTTTACCATCAATTCCGGGACGTTTTCAATAAGGTACAGTCAGACCTCTTGCCGCCACACAGGACTTACGATTGTCCGATCGATCTAGTTCCAGGTTACTCCCTACCCAAGTCCAAGACCTACCCCTTGTCGTTACCAGAATCTCACCCTATGGATGAATATATCCAGGAGAATCTCAAGAAAGGCTTTATTCGTCACTCCAATTCCCCAGCAGGGGCTGGGTTTTTCTTCGTCAAGAAAAAGGACGGGTCGTTGAGGCCTTGCATCGACTACAGGGGTTTAAACCACATCACTATTAAAAATCGTTACCCCCTTCCCCTTATTACTGAACTGTTCGATAAATTACAGGGGCCAAGATTTTTTCCAAGTTGGATCTACGTGGTGCCTATAACCTGGTGCACATCAGGAAGGGGGATGAATGGAAGACGGCCATCAACACGCGTAGTGGACACTATGAATATCTGGTAATGCCTTTTGGCTTATGTAATGCTCCCGCTGTCTTCCAGGATTTCATCAACGACGTATTTCGTAAGGTACTCAATATTTTTGTTATTGTATACTTGGATGATATCCTGATTTTTTCCAAAGATCTCCAGGACCATATACGCCACACCTCCTACGTCCTTTCCCGTCTCCGTGAACACCATTTGTACGCCAAACTGGAGAAGTGCACCTTTCATCAGACCTCTACTCCGTTACTGGGGTATATCATTTCCGATGAAGGGTTTATGATGGACTCCGGTAAATTTTAAGCAGTCACTGAATGGCCAAGACCCAACTCTCTCAAGGCCATACAACGGTTTTTAGGGTAAGCTAATTACTATCGTAAGTTTATACGGAGTTTTTCCACCATTGTGGCACCCCTCACTGCGCTCACCAAGAAAGGAGCTGATGCTTCTGCTTGGTCATCCGAGGCCATCTCCACCTTCGAGACACTCAAGGAAGCCTTTATATCCACACCTATTCTCCGCCATCCCAACATCGAACTTCCCTTCGTCCTGGAGGTCGACGCTTCTGATTGCGGAGCTGGTGCCGTTCTTTCCCAGAGACCCACGCCCCAAGATAAGTTACATCCCTGTGCATATTTTTCCAAGAAATTCTCGTCTGCCGAGAGGAACTATGACGTGGGTAACAGGGAACTTCTGGCCGTGAAGATGGCTCTTCAAGAGTGGAGACACCTGCTGGAGGGGTCAAAAGAGCCGTTTACTATTCTCACGGACCACAAGAACCTTCTTTACATAGAGAACACTCGACACCTTGGTCCACGACAGGCTCGTTGGGCTCTTTTTTTTTCTCGATTCGATTTTCACCTGTCCTATATCCCCGGGACCAAGAACGTAAAGGCAGACGCACTTTCCCGAATACATTCTTCTGAAGAGAGGCCAGAGGAGTCGTTGGAGACTATCCTTCCACATGAGAGGATTCTCGCCACGTCTACTTTCAAGAATCTTGACAAGATTTTGCACTCCCAGAGACGCATTCCCAAGGATTTGGTCGTTCCCGACAACAAACTCTTTGTACCATCCAAATTTGTTCCAGAGGTCCTGTCTTGGGGTCACTCCTCTAAATCTGCAGGCCATCCAGGTTTTAAGAAGACTACTGATCTCATTCGTCGGAATTTCTGGTGGCCAAGGATGTCTCAAGATATTCTGGAGTTTACCCGTGCATGCCCCATGTGCGCTCAAAGCAAGACTCTCTGTCAAAAGCCTCAGGGTTTTCTGTTACCCCTTCCAGTTCCCGACCGCCCCTGGTCCCACATTTCTATGGACTTCATCGTGGAGTTGCCCAGGTCCAGAGGAATGAACACTATCTTGGTGGTCGTGGACAGGTTCTCGAAGATGTCCCATTTCATTCCACTTAAAGGATTACCCACCTCCCCCGCCCTTGCTGATATCTTTACGGAGCAGATTTTCCGGATTCATGGGATCCCTTCGTCCATTGTTTCTGACAGAGGTTCTCAGTTCGTATCCAAATTTTGGAGAGCTTTCACGAAGAGATTGGGCATCTCTTCTTCCTTCTCTTCCGCCTATCATCCTCAGTCCAATGGACAAACAGAGAGAATCAATCAATCAATCCCTGGAGAAGTACCTGAGATGTTTTATATCTGATTTCCAGGGTGAATGGGCTCAACTCCTCTCTTGGAGAATTGCCATCAATTCTGCAAAAACGAGTCCACCCGGGAGTCACCCTTCTTTATAAATTATGGGTTCCACCCTCCCTGTCTTCCCATCCCCAACATTCCTTCTGGAGTACCAGCCGTAGATGAACGCATTTCTTCCCTCCAAACCGCATGGTCCAGGATTCAGTCTACCCTTCTCAACTCCTCCCGCAGATCGAAACTACAGGCCGATCGTCGTTCGGCGCCCAGTTACAAACCAGGGGATTTGGTATGGCTCTACTCTAGGAATATCCACCTCAAGGTACCATCTCCTAAACTGGCACCTAAGTTCCTGGGACCCTTCCCTATTTGTGAACAAATCAATCCCGTGGCATTCCGGCTCCACCTACCACCCAGTATGAAGATTCCCATTGTCTTTCATGTGTCCCTCTTAAAACCATTTATCTCCAGTCACTTCTTTCCGGATCAGACTCGTAAACCGGATCCCATTACTGTACAAAATAACGAGGAATACAAAGTTCACTCTCTTTTGGATTCTCGCCTATCGAGGGGTCAGCTCCAGTTTTTGGTGCAGTGGAAGGGCTTTGGCCCTGAAGAGAGATCCTGGGTACCTTCAAAGGACATTCATGCCCCGGCCCTTCTTAAGTCCTTCAGGAAAAAGTTTCCAGAGAAACCATTCTTGGACCGTCCTGAGGCCGTTCCTGAAGAGGGTGGTACTGTCAGGAATCGGCGTTCTCCTCGCTTCCCACACAGAGCACTCCCTCATCGCAGGGAGCCCTTGGACACACAAAACAATCCTGCCTTACCGGCCTCCACGACTCCTCGCCTCTGCCGCCGTCGCGGGATCACTCCCCTCCGCGATTCCTCTGCTCAGCGCCGGGCGCGCCCACGTCCTCCTGCACACCCTCCTGCACGCACACCTGCACGCACACCTGCACCATCCACTGGCTCGGTTCACACGCGTACACGAGTTACGGAGCACGCTCAGTCTGCACACTCTTATTCCCGTCCCCCGGACCTCAGGCTCCGCCCCCGCACACTGCACGGGCATACTCAGGTTACTAACAAGACTCACCTGGCCTGTTATGCTTGCACCAATCTGCAGTGTCTCCCTGTAGCTCTTCCTGACCCGCCTCCGTTCCTAATTGGACCTTCCTGCTTTATCTAGCTCCTCTCTGCTCTCAGTCTTTGCTCGACATAGTCTCTGTATGGAAGTACTTCTGGATTCTCTCAGTGTTTTCACAGGTTCTGACGTGGCTTGTACGACTACCCCCTCTGGCTCTCGATCTCGGCACTCCTTGGACAACGCACACTCTGGTAACCCCTTGAACACGGCTTGGACAACGACCTATCTCCACTCTCCACTCCCTGACTTCGGCGAGGCATCCTTCACTCTATCTCTACAACCGGTACCGGCAAGTATTGTCTACCTTACTACACCTGGCCTGGCAACGCTTCATACCACACTCCAGACACGCTCCCTTTGCTGCGGGTGCGTGTATTACCACTTCCCCCTTCAGCTCAGGGGACGGGTCTGGTCTGCGGGCAGCACCGGCGTAACATTTGAGTAATGAAATATAAATATAATCCATTGGATTAACAATTTAGGACACAGCATTGCTTGGAAATCCAAGGCCTACTGATGTCGCCGGAAGCCCCTGAAACTGCCTGATATGGTGCGGGGGTATCCGCTACTCTGCGCAGGTGAAGAGGGCCAGGGGGACCTGCTACACTCTCCCCCTGGTGAAATCCCCAACGGCCTCGCTTGGGACAGTGTCATACAGCAGAGAGTTATATAATAAAAAGGCATTGCATAGTATATACAACAGGTCACATGCATTTTATCATCAACGGTACATAACTCAATAATCACACTGATAAACGAGTCCAGCTGAGACTCATAGTGGGGTACCCCTAACTGATCGAGTGAGGGCTCCTCACTTTGACTCCTGTGAGTCTCTTGAAAATCATGAATGGGTGCTGCAGTCTCTAGTTCCAAACCACCTCCTCCCCCTGGTGGAAAGAATAGTATGGGGTCTTTGTGCCAGACCCTTACCCAGCCATCCGCGGCATGGATGCGGTAGGCCAGGAGGTCTTGACCTTTTCATTTGTCCACCACATGATGAATAGAGCGCTCCTTTTTATGCGTAAGGGAGGCCAATTTCAATGGTGCATTCACAACACAGTATTTACCCATAAGCACTTGACAGGCTTCCACTGGGAAGCCAGCGACTAGCAATGTCTCTGTACTCAAAGTCTCTGTTACATCCTGCAGGGGGTAAAGGGTTGATACCTTACCACTGCATTGATTCACGGTGTCCAGCAGGTCATCAGGACCGCCGACTGTTACCACCTCAGCTGCACGGGACATCAGGGTAGAGTTGAATTGTCCCTCCACTTGGCAGATGGCCGGTACACACTGTTGATCCTGTACCGCCTGGTAGCAATCATCTGTGGGAAACACACCAGCCTGACTAGTGGGGATAGCACACCCCTCAATCTCCTGGGAACCTGCTATTGACACTTCTAGGGCAGTCCACTCATTTTCTGGAAACTCGGGAGCGATAGATCCCAGTACTGGGACCATTTGAATTGGAACGCATGGGCTCCCAGGTTGACGGGAGCCGCCATTTTGGACTGGGTCCCACACCGTAACTTCCTCTTCTTCTACTTCTACGTCCGGCGCCTCCATCGGAGCTTGTGGGGAGTAAGAGGGTATCTCACCACTCCGCTGGCTTGCGATGGGATCCCCTTCTGGTCTCATCTCCGGCTGTTCTTCCGACACACTGGGAGTCGCCACGGCCATGGGACTCTTCCACAGTTCCGGCTGCACCAGCGCTTGCTGTCGGGAAACGTCAATGTACAACGGGCCCACCGCCAGGTCATGAGCAATCTCACCTTGGGCCCACGGGCCCAACGCAGAGCATGCGGCAGCATCTATATACACCTCATCTAGGGCACACTGACCCACAGCAGGCTCTGTATCCGCCGAGATAGTTGGCTCTGTGTCTTTCCAGGAGTGGTCTGCCAGCTGGCGCATCACCACGAGTTGTTGGTCGCTGGAATCACTAAGAGAGGATGGGGATAGAGACACCTTACCCTGTGATTCCGGAATCTGCAGTTCTGGAATCTGTGGTTTTGAGTGTGGAACTGAGTCTAGAACCGGGGTACATGGACCCCCTGGAATATCTGTTATAGCACACAGACTCGGTGCGGCCACAGCGTCACAGCTGTCCATTTTGGTCAACGTAGCTTGAACATCTTGCAGTTGTAGAGCAGAGTCTAGAACCGTGGTTAGAGTGCCCTGGCCCTCCGAAACCTCCGTGGTTGCGCAAGGGGGGTTAACAGCATCGATCCCCCGTTGGAGAGACCAATTGCACCTTTCTCTGCTGGTTCCGGCTCTAGAACCAACTCTGGAACCGGATCTGGAACCGCGGTTAGAGTGGGGGCGCAAGGAGGTAACCTCCCCCCCCCCACCACACACAACCCCCCCCCCCCGCGGCCGAACCGGGAGCACCAGGGGCGCAAGGAGGTAACCTTCCCCCCCCACCACACACAACCCCCCCCGCGGCCGGAAGCACCGGGTGGCGCAAGGAGGTAACCTCCCCCCCTCCACACAACCCCCCCCTCCACACAACCCCCCCCTCCACACATCCCCACCCACGCAACCCCCCCCCCACACAACCCCCCCCCCCACACACACCCCCCCCCACACACAACCCCCCCCCACACACAACCCCCCCCACACACACACACAACCCCCCACACACACACACACAACCCCCCCCCCGCTGGCGCAAGGAGGTACACACACACACACACTGACACACACACACACACAGTGACACACACACACTGACTGACACACACTGACTGACACACAGTCACACTCTGACTGACACACTGACTGACACACAGTCACACACTGACTGACACACACTGACTGACACACAGTCACACACTGACACACACTGACTGACACACAGTCACACACTGACTGACACACACAGTCACACACTGACTGACACACAGTCACTCACAGACACTCGCCCACTCACCCACTCACCCACTCACCGCCGCACGCAAACACTGACTGACGCACACTGACTGAGGCACACACACACACTGACTGCCTGACACACACTGAATGGCGCCCGCGCACACACATTGACTGACGCGCGTACACACACCCTGACTAACGCACACACCTGAGACACACATACTGACTGACGCACACACACGCACACACCCTGACTGACGCACGCACACACACCCTGACTGACGCACGCACACACACCCTGACTGACGCACGCACACACACCCTGACTGACGCACGCACACACACCTTGACTGACGCACGCACACACCCTGACTGACTCACGCACACACACCCTGACTGACGCACGCACACACACACCCTGACTGACGCACGCGCACACACACCCTGACTGACACACGCGCACACACACCCTGACTGACACACGCGCACACACACCCTGACTGACGCACGCGCACACACACCCTGACTGACACACGCGCACACACCCTGACTGACGCACGCGCACACACCCTGACTGACGCACGCGCACACACCCTGACTGACGCACGCACACACACACCCTGACTGACGCACGCACACACACACCCTGACTGACGCACACACACACACCCTGACTGACGCACGCGCACACACACCCTGACTGACGCACGCGCACACACACCCTGACTGACGCACGCACACACACCCTGACTGACGCATGTGCACACACACCCTGACTGACGCACGCACACACACACCCTGACTGACGCACGCACACACACACTGACTGACTCACGCACAGACACACTGACTGGCGCACACACACACACTGACTGGCGCACACACACACACTGACTGCCACACACACACACACTGACTGGCGCGCACACACACACACACTGACTGGCGCACACACACACTGACTGAGGCACACACGCACGCACACACTGACAGTGTGTGTGTGTGTGTGCGTCACTCAGTCTGTGTGTGTGTGTTTGTGTTTCTGCATCAGACTCACTGACGCACGCGCACACACACACACTGACTGACTGACGCACACACAATGACTGACGCACACACTGCATGAAGCTGTAAAGGGGGACAAACAGAGCTGTAAAGGAGGGAGGGGGGGACTGGATTGATGTGAATGGGGGACAAACAGAGAGAGGGGGGAGGAGAGAGGAGACAGAGAGGAGCGGGAACATTACATCCCGGGCAACGCCGGGTCTCAGCTAGTCTACTATATATTTCTCAAACAGTCATATGTTTCTATGTCTGTATGTGTCTCCCTGTGTCCCTCCCTGTGTCCCTAGCGGCAATCCCATTGGACCTTGGGCCAGGCCAATGAGATTGCTCCCTTGGCCCGCCCGCCCGCCCCTGCACACCTCTCATTGGCCTGAGGCGGAGTGACGGGCCAAAGGAGAGACACACACACACACACTCACTCACTCTCCTCGGATCTGCGCCAGTCCCACTCTCCACCCCCTCTCACTCCCGTCGTGTGTGTGTGTGTGTGCCCCCCTCACCGCAAACCCCCCGCACCGCAAACCCCCCGCCCCCCCTCACCGCAAACCCCCCGCCCCCCCTCACCGCAAACTCCCCGCCCCCCCTCACTGCAAATCCCCCCTGCACCGCAAACCCCCCGCCCCCCCTCACCGCAAACCCCCCGCCCCCCCTCACCGCAAACTCCCCGCCCCCCCTCACCGCAAACCCCCCGCCCCCCCTCACCGCAAACCCCCCACCCCCCCTCACCGCAAACCTCAGCCTCCCCGGCGCCAAGCCTCCTCCACCTCACCTCTCACACACCGCCAGCAAAACTCCCGCCGCCTCTCACACTCACACGCCGCCTCACTCAGCTCTTCTCATCGCGGCCCCGTCTTACCGCCGGGAGCGCCAGCAAGCAGTTAACCCCCCCGCGGCCGAGCCGGGAGCACCGAGGGCGCAAGGAGGTAACCTCCCCCCCCCCACACACACAACCCCCCCCGCGGCCGAGCCGGGAGCACGGGGGGCGCAAGGAGGTAACCTCCCCCCTCACACCCCACCGCGGCCGAGCCGGGAGCACAGGGGGCGCAAGGAGGTAACCTCCCCCCCCCCCCACCACACACAACCCCCCCTCCCCGCGGCCGAACCGGGAGCACCAGGGGCGCAAGGAGGTAACCTTCCCCCCCCCACCACACACAACCCCCCCGCGGCCGGGAGCACCGGGTGGCGCAAGGAGGTAACCTCCCCCCCTCCACAAAACCCCCCCTCCACACAACTCCACCCTCCACACAACCCCCTCCTCCACACATCCCCACCCACGCAACCCCCCCCACACAACCCCCCCCCCCCCCACACACAACCCCCCCCACACACAACCCCCCACACACACACAACCCCCCCCACACACACACACAACCCCCCCCCCGCTGGCGCAAGGAGGTACACACACACAGTGACACACACACACACAGTGACACACACACACTGACTGACACACACTGACTGACACACAGTCACACTCTGACTGACACACTGACTGACACACAGTCACACACTGACTGACACACACTGACTGACACACAGTCACACACTGACACACACTGACTGACACACAGTCACACACTGACTGACACACACAGTCACACACTGACTGACACACAGTCACACACAGACACTCGCCCACTCACCCACTCACCCACTCACCGCCGCACGCAAACACTGACTGACGCACACTGACTGAGGCACACACACACACTGACTGCCTGACACACACTGAATGGCGCCCGCGCACACACACATTGACTGACGCGCGTACACACACCCTGACTAACGCACACACCTGAGACACACATACTGACTGACGCACACACACCCTGACTGACGCACGCACACACACCCTGACTGACGCACGCACACACACCCTGACTGACGCACGCACACACCCTGACTGACGCACGCACACACCCTGACTGACTCACGCACACACACCCTGTCTAACGCATGCACACACACACCCTGACTGACGCACGCGCACACACACCCTGACTGACACACGCGCACACACACCCTGACTGACACACGCGCACACACACCCTGACTGACGCACGCGCACACACACCCTGACTGACGCACGCGCACACACCCTGACTGACGCACGTGCACACACCCTGAATGACGCACGCGCACACACCCTGACTGACGCACGCACACACACACCCTGACTGACGCACGCACACACACATCCTGACTGACGCACACACACACACACCCTGACTGACGCACGCGCACACACACCCTGACTGACGCACGCGCACACACACCCTGACTGACGCACGCGCACACACACCCTGACTGACGCACACACACCCTGACTGACGCACGCACACACACACCCTGACTGACGCACGCACACACACACCCTGACTGACGCACGCACACACACACCCTGACTGACGCACGCGCACACACCCTGACTGACGCACGCACACACACACACCCTGACTGACGCACGCACACACACACCCTGACTGACGCACGCACACACACACCCTGACTGACACACGCACACACACACTGATTGACGCACGCACAGACACACTGACTGGCGCACACACACACACACTGACTGCCGCACACACACACACACTGACTGCCGCACACACACTGACTGGCGCACACACACACACACACTGACTGACACACAGTCACACACTGACTGACACACACAGTCACACACTGACTGACACACAGTCACACACAGACACTCGCCCACTCACCCACTCACCCACTCACCGCCGCACGCAAACACTGACTGACGCACACTGACTGAGGCACACACACACACTGACTGCCTGACACACACTGAATGGCGCCCGCGCACACACATTGACTGACGCGCGTACACACACCCTAACTAACGCACACACCTGAGACACACATACTGACTGACGCACACACACCCTGACTGACGCACGCACACACACCCTGACTGACGCACGCACACACACCCTGACTGACGCACGCACACACACCCTGACTGACGCACGCACACACCCTGACTGACTCACGCACACACACCCTGTCTGACGCATGCACACACACACCCTGACTGACGCATGCGCACACACACCCTGACTGACACACGCGCACACACACCCTGACTGACACACGCGCACACACATCCTGACTGACGCACGCGCACACACACCCTGACTGACGCACGCGCACACACCCTGACTGACGCACGTGCACACACCCTGACTGACGCACGCGCACACACCCTGACTGACGCACGCACACACACACCCTGACTGACGCACGCACACACACATCCTGACTGACGCACACACACACACCCTGACTGATGCACGCGCACACACACCCTAACTGACGCACGCGCACACACACCCTGACTGACGCACGCGCACACACACCCTGACTGACGCACGTGCACACACACCCTGACTGACGCACACACACCCTGACTGACGCACGCACACACACACCCTGACTGACGCACGCACACACACACCCTGACTGACGCACGCACACACACACCCTGACTGACGCACGCGCACACACCCTGACTGACGCACGCACACACACACCCTGACTGACGCACGCACACACACACCCTGACTGACGCACGCACACACACACCCTGACTGACACACGCACACACACACACTGATTGACGCACGCACAGACACACTGACTGGCGCACACACACACACTGACTGGCGCACACACACACACACTGACTGCCGCACACACACTGACTGGCGCACACACACACACACACTGACTGGCGCACACACACTGACTGAGGCACACACGCACGCACACACTGACAGTGTGTGTGTGTGTGTGCGTCACTCAGTCTGTGTGTGTGTGTTTGTGTTTCTGCGTCAGACTCACTGACGCACGCGCACACACACACACTGACTGACTGACGCACACACAATGACTGACGCACACACTGCATGAAGCTGTAAAGGGGGACAAACAGAGCTGTAAAGGAGGGAGGGGGGGACTGGATTGATGTGAATGGGGGACAAACAGAGAGAGGGGGGAGGAGAGAGGAGACAGAGAGGAGCGGGAACATTACATCCCGGGCAACGCCGGGTCTCTCAGCTAGTATATATATATATAGTGACAGTGGATAGCGCATATTTGAAGATGGTACTGTAGATAACAAAATTAATATACGAAGATATATATTCAGTATAACACATATAAATATATACATTTCTAACCTGTTAGCAACGTTGCTACTTTGTGTTTTAGTACACATTTACTCTCTGGTGTGAATGTTTGTAGTTTTCACTATACTACACTTGCATGCAAGATTATTCCTTTTTTGGTGACTATGTGTATATATACAGTACAGTATATAAGGCTGACTTACTGTCTCTGACATTCATTTATATCATATGTCATTGCTGTCCCTTATATTGATTTCACTATCTTTGTGGATTATTTGTCTTTAACTTCACCATTTGTATATAGTCATCATTTACGATTCTGTGTTCATGCTGTACTATGTCAATTGACAGATGTGGACTTAAGCTGAGTCTTGATATCGTGCATTGTTTATGAGTCCAGTATTCCCATGTCCCTCCTAGGAATTGTGTAGGAGTCCCCCTCCTTTTAAATACTCTCTCCCCTGTTTTTATTGTCCTATCAATATATTTTTCATTATCATTGTTTTGGTACACCCGTGTGCTCCCTCTAGGAATTTTTTGTTGTTGTCTTTACATATAAATATATTTGTTTTAAATATATTATTTTTTGGGGTTATTTTTAAGTTTGTACTCAATTTCTAAATGCAAATGTATTAAAATTCCACCAAAATACTAACTATCCAAGACGTATTTTCAGAATTGTGCACTAAGGCCCAGAACGATTAACACAGGGCTCGTAACGTCCAGTTATCAAAATCAGTAATTGATGTTGTATATCCCCGAGGTTAACACGAAGCAACAAATCTAATTGTATGCAAAAATAATGGCCCTTAATGATCTCATTAGCACAGGATTGATGTCATGTTAAGTTAGCACTGCCTTACGTTAGCACTGCCTTGCGGTAGCTTCAAATAACATGGAGTAAAGTCTGTCTTACCCAAAGGTGGAGTTATTTCTACACAGACCTCCAATAGGTCTTTAATTAAAGTAAAAAAAAAAAGAGAAGACAGGAGAGGGAAGGTACCCCGTAAATAATGGTATGTTAGTTAAATCATACCCAACTGTGGTCTTACACTCATGAAAGATGCCTATTTCAGGGTCTGGATGGGAGTAACGCCAAGTTTAGCTCTGACCTAACTAACGTCTCATTGAATCCCTGCGTTAACTTTAAGGGACGTCTGCTGATATGCGTTGGTGGTGGGAAAGCCTCATTTGCGTATCGTTATCACTAACGTCCGTTACAGTAACGCAGTGCCCTCTCTGGTCACAAACAGCACTTAATGTTATTGAGCTTTGAAGATACCCGTTAGCACATGACCAAGTGTTAACTGAAGTTAGGACCTCGTTAAGTTAATAACTGAGCTCTGTGGATCTGGGCCCAGGTTCTGTAATACCAATGTAACCTAGAAATGAAGTAACGCATTTAAAATGAAAGCAGAAAAAAGGATATTCAGCGCTCGTGCTGCAGATATGAAGATTAGAAAATCCCACATCCTGACGAAGCACGTGGTGCGAAACGCGTAGAGGTCACGACAGGTCATCCTGCGCGTGTTTGCTGAGAGGCTGAGACGGAGCCTGCCAGAGGCACAAGTGGCGTTTTTCACCTTCTGCGGTGCCGCGATCCGGATCCTGTGCGGTCATCCGTGGACCCCCACTTCTGCCCCAGTGTGAGTGTTCGTTTCCTCCTGTCAGTGGTATGATAGTCCTCTATGGCGGTTTTAACTTAAATTACCTTGGACTGTTGCTACATTGAATGTATATTTTTTAGTGTACTGTGTGTGTTTTACTGTTTAGGGTATCGATTTTCCAGGGTCCATATATATGGTCCATGTATCTGGGCAGTTTCACCTTTCACAGCTGAGGAGGTTTTGGATCCTCTCAGCTATTTTTGTGTATTTTTATTAATAAATAATATTTGTCTAATCCCTTGTGCGCTTCTGTGCATTTTTTCTTTTCCATTTAAAATGAAACTTGGATTAAAGACCATTGTATCTAAACACGGATCCTCTGAAGCAGGGGCCCCCAACAGGTAAGCTTTAAAGGATATCCCTGCTCAATGACTCAGGCACTCATTGAGCCCCCTGTGCTGAAGCAGGGATATCCTTAAAACTTGACCTGTTGTTGTCCCTTGAGGACGGGAGTTGGCCGCCCCTGCTCTAAAGCTTATCAATATTTGTCGCAGTAAAAATATAATCACGAGAAGTGTGGTGTCTCTCATTCCTGTTCAGTTCAGCAAAACATGATGTGCAGCGTTCCGAAATCCCTTGGTCAGCAAAAAAAAAAAACCCCAAGTTATAAGACCCAAAATGTACAACAAGCCTTAGATGAAGGATGACACTAAAATCACTGCAGATGTAGCAGGATTACCTGTATTTGGATTAACGCTGTGGCAGTCCCATTCAGAAGCGTGTACCCCCCGCAGGTCCATCATGGCAGATACTGTCCCCACTACCGCTAACTTTGCGTGTTCGTCCTCAATGCTGAGGATAGTAAGTCTTGCTACATCTGTATACCTGCTAGCGATGTCCTACAAGAAGCATATAGTGATCCTCATATTAAGGTATAATGGTATTTTTTGACCGATAGGCACTAATTGCATCAATTGATCATTTAGGGGTGGTCATTGAAAGAGTTATGGCTGCTCTTACATTATTATTATTATCATCATCATCATCTTTTGTTTGTTTGGCTCCAACATATTCCGCAGCGCAGTACAATGTGGGAGGGAGGACAATAGTATAGTATGAAAAATTAGTACCTATATGCTAAGATAAACTGGGACATTCGGAACGAGATCCCTGCCCCAAACAATGTACCATCTAGAAGGAGGGGAGTGGAAAAGCAAGGAAAATTGTGTTTGAGTTTCCTAGCAAGGGTTAGCAAAAGAGACACTGAAAGTATGATGGGAGAGGTAAGAGGAGGTCCAGGATAAAGCTTTGTTAAGAATATCAAGAGTATGGAGAATGTGAAGGAGAAGATGGTGGTCCACTGTATCAAATGCTGCAGAGATGTCGAGTAATATGAGTAGAGTTTAATGACCTCTGTCTTTGGCAGCATGGAGGATATTAGTTATTTTAGTGAGGGCTGTTTCAGTGGAGTGAGCAGTGCAGAAACCAGATTGTAGAGGGTGTATGAGAGAATAGATGTTGAGAAAGCGAGAGAATACAAGACGTACAAAGAGTTTAAAGGCAAAGGGCAGTAGGGAGACAGGCCGATAGTTAGAAAGACAGGTAGGGTCAAGCTTGCTGTTTTTGAGTAATCGTATAACTGTTGCATGTTTAAAACAAGAGGGAAGGTACCAGAGCAGAGGGAGGAGTTAAAAATGTGTGTGAGCGTAGGGATTATAGTAGGAGCAAGAGGTTTTAGGAGATGGGAGGGAATGGGGTCAAGAGGACAGGTGTTAGAGGGAGAAGAGGAGATCAGCAATGACACTGTGCCAGCGGAAAAAGTGTCAAGGAAGGCAGGAGGAGAGTTAGGAAGAGGTGTAGGATGGGAAGGAGATAGAGGTGATGTCCTGACATGGATTCCACCTTTTCCTTGAAATAGTCAGCAAAGTCCTGAGGTGAGATGGAGGAAGAACACACAGCAGAGGGTGATCTGAGTAGGGACTCGACTTGTGTGTGTTGATTAGTGAAGAAAAGTAGGTTTGTTTAGCTTGAGAGGGCAGAGTTGAAACAGGATAGCATAAATTTGTAGTGAAGGAAGTCTGTGAGAGTGTGAGATTTCCTCCAGGTGCCTTCAGAGGAATGAGTGAAGGAGCGCAGCATGTGCGTGTGGGAATTTAGTCAGGGTCTGGGGTTAAAATGGCGGTAATTGCAGAGAGAAAGCGGGGCAAGTAGATCAAGAGAGGAGGACAGGGCAAAGTTGTAGTTCCTGACCACATTGCCAGGGTCTGGAGCAGAGCTGAGAGAGGAGAGGGAGGAGCGTAAAGTGGAATCAAAAGCTGGAAGGTTAAAAGAGC
Source organism: Ascaphus truei (assembly GCF_040206685.1). Classification (NCBI taxonomy): domain Eukaryota; kingdom Metazoa; phylum Chordata; class Amphibia; order Anura; family Ascaphidae; genus Ascaphus; species Ascaphus truei. The sequence continues at coordinate 42,869,673 of NC_134486.1, read as the reverse complement.
GCAGGTCTCTGCAGAAATGAGGGGTAGATGAAGGTGGAGAACGGGAGAAGTAACAGAGAGAAAATGAGATGAGGTGATGGTCAGAGAGAGGAAAAGGGGAAATGGAGAAGTCAGATAGAGAAGTTTCTAGTGACAACCAGATCTAGGTAGTGGCCATCCCTGTGGGTGCTGGCTGCAGTCCACTCCATTCAAGGCCAAAAGAAGAGGTTAGAGAGAGAAATCAGGAAGCCCAAGGGAGAGAGGGGTCATCAATGTGGCAGTTGAAGTCCCCAAGGACATGGGAGTCTGAGGAGAGAAAGAAGGAGAGCCAGGATTCAAAGTGTGAGAGAAAGACAGAAGGGGGATGAGTAGAAGTAGATGGGTGATAGATGACCACAACGTGGACAGGGAGAGGAGAGAAAATCTTGACAGTGTGAGCCTCAAAGGAGGGAAAAGCAAGAGAGGGAGGAATAGGAAGGGTACAGTAGCGGCAGATAGAGGAGAGTAGGAGCCCCATGCCTCCACCATCAGTGTCACTGAGCTACTCCTTCAGCTCGATTAATTAGAGAAATTAGAGGGAGCAGAGAAGAAAAAACACAAAGTCAAGTGAGTGACTATCGTAGGAGAGCTGGTCTACGGGGAGAGACTAAAGAGAAAAGTTGAGGGGAGGTAGCATTAGGGTTGTGATTTGGAATATTACATGAGAGTGGAGGAGTCAGAAGAGAGGAAGTGTGAAGCCAGGCAGCAAAATTGTCTAGGAACCGAAAGTTAGGCACATTGGGACGGTAGAAAACAACACTATGGCGAAAGACTGGGGAGAAAATACAGATAGTGTGTTCTTCAAATGAGAGGAAAGGACAAGATTTTATATCTTAAAAAGTGAATCAGTAAGAAAGCTGAACCTACTTCTCTGCCATGTCTGTCATAGTAGGTTGAAAGAGTTAGAGAGCAAAAGGCTGTGAACTGCAGTACATTTATTGTAAACAGAGCTGGCATTCTATAGTGAGCAGGAAAATGGTAGAGAAGGGAGGCAGGGGATGTGAAAAAGGTTGGAGTGGTTGACAGTGTGGTATGGAGGTGCTTCTGGGGCAGACGAGGGGGCAGGTGTAGAGAGCAGTGTTTGATGATATGTCACCCCAAAGCAGTAGGAGAAGTAAGATAGAGGTAGTAGGGAAGCGATTTACAGGAGATTTTAGGTTGGTTGGTTTGGCAGGTAATTAGGTGGTGGAGTTCATAGCTGCATAAAGCTTAACATTGCAGAAGGGAAGATGACATGTGAAACTGGGACATTTTGGGAGAAGCCTTCTGAGAGCTATTTGGGAAAGTTAATGAGTTTTTTAGGGAACGCAGAAAAAGTGAACAGAGCAGGGAAGGAAGAGTGCAGAGGTGAAGAGAAACAATAGCCATAATGAAACGTTATAGTCCAATGGCATGAGCAGCAACAAACTGCAGACATAGCCCACCCTATGGATGCCTTTTGCTGCCTTATATTATAATGGGATGTAGTTATCATTTTCCCCATCCTATCATTATCCACTTTCCCAACACAGCAACAATGAGCATATTTCCTTTAAAATAGTCATAGACTTAGCAGAGTCTCCGTGCCGTTAAGACCTGCATGCTGTATATTATGGTAAATATTGTGAAGTCTCATCAACTATTGCAAGGTTAATCAGAGAAGTCCCAATATAAATACATTTGCAGGTTAATGAATAGTGCCAATTCTATGGGGCTTATTCTGTAAGCTCCGATAGCGCTGTTCCGTGCGATCTGCACGGAAAGCCCCATTCAAGTCAATGAAGCTTTCCATGTAGATCGCTCGGTACAGCGCTAACGGAGATTGCAGAATAAGCCCCTGTGTGTTTTTGAGCCACAGTATCTAACTAGAAAGCTTTGGATATTTAGCAGGCATCAGATGAGCAGCATGCTCGGACACAATGGAGATCCCTTATATGTTTCGACATGTTGCAGATACCTACACTCTGCACAGTGTAAAACGCATTGTACGCAAAACTTATTTTGGGCAGGTTCACCTAAACTAGCACAGTAAAACTCATTGTTTGACATAGCAAACTTCTAATAATATTGTATTTATATACAGTGGCATATATAAGAACAATAATCCCTATTCCAAAGAATACTGATGAAGTGTCCTCAGTGGTTCGAAATGCATTGGTGGATGAGGTGAAAGATACAATTATTTCTAATTACAAAATGCACTTTTTGCAATAGATATTGTATTTCTAAATAGATTGTTATCTAATCTTGAATACTTTAAAGATAGACGCCCATATTTACTAAATGGGTCTATTGCATAAGACACCTTTTGGTGCATATAGACTCATTAGGCCTATTCAAGTGAATTAGCCATAATGTATCCTCCAGTGCTGGAAGATGTATTTCCCCTTATAACCGCATAGTAAATATTAACCAAAATGACTTACCCAAGATCACAAGCAGCTGGCACAGTTTTCTCATCTTGGAGATCAATGTCTTACAAAAAAGGCCACTCCTCTTTTTACACAAAATCTCTACATAAGATTGCAAGTAAGAAAAAAGTCACCCCATAGCCCTCAGTATTCCTAGCATCCACCAAATTAACAGCCGCTCTTCAGATTCAATGTCAAAGTGTTTTAATAGTCATGCCCAAATCCAACACAGTATGAAAAATGTAATTATTGCAGTAATAAACAAGATCAGCGTGATTTTAGGTACTAATGATTATAAAAACATGCCGTTTAAATTAAAGAATTGATTGTGTGTTCTCCAGGACATGTACTCTACATGATTAGATTTACACAGATTAATATTCATGGATTGAATCTGAAATGCAGTGTGAATTCCTCCAAACAGCTTGAAAAATGGATCAAGTTCATTCTTTAGAGGTCTGAATTGGCTGCTATCCATATGTATAGCATACTAGCAGACAGGCTTAACCAAAACAAACAACATTTGCTGCAACTCGATCGCTAGATAGACTCTGAAAAATGAGATCTCCACGTATTTCTCCAGTCCATCAATTCCTGCTATAGTACCTGTGCTTTGGTTTAGCACATTGAAGGTCCAGATTCACTAAAGGGTGCCTTAAATCAGGGGTGCTCAACTCAAGTCCTCAACCACCCCCTCCCCCTTTACCCCCAACAGGTCAGGTATTCAGGATATCCCTGCTCCAGCACAGGTGGTTCAATCAGTCTCTGCTTCAGCACAGGTGGCTCAATTTTGGGGTTGAGTCTATGACTGAGTCTCTGATCGAGCCACCTGTGCTGAAACTCGGATATCTTGAAAGACTGACCTGTTGTCGGAGAGGGGGGAGAGAGGGGGGAGAGAGGGGGGAGAGGGGGGGGAGAGAGGGGGGAGAGGGGGGGGGGTGGGGCTTGAGGACTGGAGTTGAGCACTCCTGATTTAACTCATTCACCAAAGTTTGTTAGTGCCCATTGGCAGTAACGCACTTCCTGAATCCCTCTGTAAAATAGGTGTTAAAAGCTGAGCAGCACACAGTATACTGTAGTGAATCTGGGCTCAACAGAGGCCGGCAGTGCACAGCATGACTCCATATGAGTGATCTGGTAGAGTGGCTACATTTCCTTTTGTAAGCATGTAGAATCATCTCAGCTAAAAATAGAGCCTCCTATCCTCTTCCATCTATTAAACATTGAAAAATTAAAATTATTATCATCAAGCGGCGGTAACCTAAAAATGCAATAGAGGCATACCCCGGTTTAAGGACACTCACTTTAAGTACACTCGCGAGTAAGGACATATCGCTCAATAGGCAAACGGCAGCTCGCGCATGCGCTTGTCAGCACATCCTGAACAGCAATACCGGCTCCCTACCTGTACCGAAGCTGTGCGCAAGCGGGGAGACTATAGAGCCTGTTACACATGTATTATTTACATCAGTTATGCACGTATATGATGATTGCAGTACAGTACATGCATCAATAAGTGGGAGCAAGGTAGTGCTTCACTTTAAGTACTTTTTCGCTTTACATACATGCTCTGGACCCATTGCGCACATTAATGCGGGGTATGCCTGTACTAGCTCCCCTCAAAAAAGTGCCTTATTTTTATCGTTCAAATACATCAACGTTGCACCGCCAAAAATAAGGCACTTTTTACCGGATCTGTTAAAAGCATCTGATTTGATAAAAACAGGCATAATACTGCATTTTTAAGTAAAAATTCCCATACATCAAGTTCTGATATTGATCGAAACAGAATGGATGCCAGAAATAATGTATCACCTAGTCCCTGCTGGCGTTAGCCCTGTCTTTCCTATGTGTAGCAGGATCGTTCCACTCACCTCTGGGGAGAACTGAGGCAGCTCCTAGGATTCCTTTGCAGTGATGTGGCGGCCATCTTAGTATACCCAAAAGGACTATAGGACTCCTATGTGAAGGTGTGGTGGCCATCTTGACACACCCAAAATGGACTGGAAACAGAGATACAGGATATCCTCTGCAGAGTCACGATATCATGGGGGACTGGAGACCGCAAGGTCAGAGCTGCCCTTGTTGGAGAAGGAGAAGGACCGCCCAGGGAGCCAGTTAGGCTGGCTCAGCCTAGGACAGCACATACCCCCGTAGGACCCAGCTAGTTCCCCTTCCCAGAAGAGGAGTATTGTAGGGCTGGCCGGTAGTCAGGGACTTGCCCCCTTTCGTGCGCAGTAAAAGAGCAATGGAGCAGAAGGAAACACGATGGAGGATTTCCCAGGCCTGGCGGAATGGCCGCGAGGTGTTGCCGGAAGTAAGGAGAGGGGAATGGTGACGGAGGCCCTGCATCGTGGCATCACAGAAACAGCGTCTAACTTTGGAAAGGAATACCCTGGTGTACCCGAGTACCCAGGAAGGTACCCATGCGCACGCGGGAGGGTAGCGCTGCCCTCACACTTACACTTGGTACTGCCCTGGTGGACACCTTGCACCTTTAGATGCACAAGGGAGATTGTGCTCTAAGATATAAGGGGATATAGCTTGCTCTTGGAGACAGGGTTGCCACCTGCTGCAGAAGGCCAACCCGGAGAAAAAAAAATCCCTTACTTGTGAAGGGGCAACTTAGACATAGTTAATCATCATTGTTTATACATTGTTACTGCAATTAATATTTGAGAGTTTGCAATATAGTCCCTTCTGAGTAAGTTATTGTTTTTTTATTTATCTCTTTGCTTAGAGGCAAAGGTTGCCAGGCATGTGTCCTGTCATATGGGAGGGATGACTGCTCTATTTTTTTTTACTCTTTACATTTCTTGGGTAAAAATAACCAGAGATGGGCAAATTATTCACCAACATTTGAATTCGCTGCAAATATGGAAAGTGCAAATATTCACGAATTGATCAAAAAAAAATATGGATTTGCCTACCTTTAAAGTAAATATTCATGCAAATATATGCAACCCCAAAAGTGGCCACTATTCGCCCAGACTCTGAAATATGGGTTGCAAGAGAGAGAGAGTCGCGTTTTATTTGACTCCCAAGTGCTATATATATCCCCAAACACACATTCAAACAACTTGTGAAGAGAAACCTATGCATCAAAAGCAGGCACACCTGAGATACCTAGGAAATATGCTAATCGGATATGCAAATGACTCCTATTTCAGGGTCTGATCGAATGTTAAGGATGAATCAAATTTGCGAATAGTGGCTGTCAAGGAAGACCAGAGGATCACACCGGGATCGCAAGCCCCAGACAGAACGAAAGACAAATAAATGGTTGGTTTCGGCCCAAACCAAAAGGAGCAACAGAAAGGCATAAAACAAGCTTAAACTCACCAAGAAGAGGGTTACGGGAGGAATCCTACCTCACTAGGTGCCGAGTGCTGCCATAGCTACTCATCTGTGAGGTTTTCCACGATCCATATGTCTCAAGGTATCCCAGTAACATAGGATGATTGCCACTCGAGGTTCAAATCTCCTGCTAGTCTCGGATACTAAGACTAGCTGTACCTCCGAAGAATCTTCAAAGGAGAGTGGGAAATTCAAACTGACCAATGGGAATCGAGCTGATATAGGGAATCTGTAATAATCTGTGGTGCCCTGATCAGCGTCAGGTTACATACTTTCCCGGGCCGGTTAAGGATCAATCAGTAAAGAGATTGTCTTCACTGGCCAATCAGAGATCGAGGGCTCATCTGAGATGGACCAATCAGGGCCGCGGGAGGTTACAGTGCTTTAGGATTGCCCATAGAGGAGGGATTAAGGAGAGTGGGAAATTAAAACTGACCAATGGTGTGGGGCCTTAAATGCATCTTTTCTGTTTGGTTGCTTTGCTGTCGTCCAATCGGGGCGTCAGTTTCATCTCGCGCTGTTCCTATGACGCTATTCGTCAGCGCTGTGTCATGCGCATGTGTGAGGCAGCGTTGGTTGCCTCACTCGTGCTACCGGCGTTGGCGCCGTGTCGTGCGCATGCGTGAGGCGGCTTTAGATCTCTCTTTAGTCCTCTAGGCGTCGGCGCCATGTGGTGCGCATGCGGGAAGTTTGCGTTGGATCTCACGTTCATGTGAAGCCTCCACGCATGCGTATACTGCCGTGACGTCACTGGGTTAGACGTCCACGTCTGGAGCATAATGTCATGTGCCCCTAAGTTTAAACATAAATGCAAGGGGTAGAAGGCTGATATGGACAAAATATCTGTGGCTTACAAATGGTTGGAAAATTTTAAGAACAGGGGGACGGAGGGAGGGGGGTTACGGGGGGGGGGGGAGGAGAATATTAATACAGAAATGTAAATATAAGTATATGTAAATAAACAGCCAAATGATAAGGCAAGAGGTTGGTGATAATGCAATTGATTCACATAATCAATTGATGAAGAGCTTGAAAGTGAAAAGACATACAGTATTTAAAACAAAAATAAAATATATAAATAAAGTATAAGTTATTAAAATATTTATAAAAATGAAGCGATGTCGATGTCTGCATTAAGACCTCCTGGGGCTAGTGTTTTAAGTTTATATATCCAATATGTTTCTTTGCGGGAAAGTTTTGTCAACGTATCTCCGCCTCTCCAACATGGGGGTACCTGCTCAATGGCACGGTACGTTAGGCCTGTCACATTGCTGTTATGTTTAATCTGAAAGTGTTTGGGTACACTATGAGTTTGGAGTTGTTTCCTAATATTGCCCATGTGTTCCAGCATGCGGACGCGTAATGGTCTACTGGTGCGGCCCACATACTGGAGACCACACGGGCACTCGAGCATGTACACCACACAACTGGAACGGCAGTTGATAAACTGTTTTATTGTGAATTCCTCACTTGTGACTGTAGATTTAAAATGCATTTTGTCTTTGGATCCATGATGACACGCTTTGCACGTTTGGCACTTATGAAAGCCCGAAATTTCATTCAGCCAGCTGCTCTTACTACTGGTGCTAGATTTAAAAACACTTGGCGCAAGGCGATTTTTAATATTATCAGCCCTTCTAAAAATTACTCTGGGGTTTTTTGGTATATGTTCTTTTAGAACTGGATCGCTTTCTAGCAGATGCCAATGGCGTTTGAGGATTTTTTGAATTTTGTCTGCATCTTGGTTATACTTAGTTATAAACGGAACCTCGAAGTCTCTATTAGTTATTGTTTTTTCTTTTGTAACTAAAAGTGTCGCTCTATCAATTTTGCTAACTTGTGTTAGAGCTGTGATCAGTTGTTCCTGGTCGTAATTTCTCTCAATAAAACGAGTTTCTAAGAGGCCTGCCTGTTCTTTAAAAGTGCTCTCATCCATGCAATTATGCCTAATGTGTCTAAATTGACCCGACGGGATATTTGACAGCCACCATCGATGGTGGCAACTGCTATTTAAAAGGTAATTGTTACAGTCTACTTCTTTGAAATAGGTCTTGGTTTTAATTAGGCCCGCCTCAATATAAATAGTGAGGTCGAGAAAATTTATTGTAGACTGACTCCACTGGGATGTGAATACAAGGTTTTGATCGTTGTAATTAATATAATCTATGAACAGTTTCAGACCCTCCTCACCCCCCTGCCATATGAAGAGCACATCATCAGGACCAAGTCTGCGCCAAATTAGTTGGGGAACCAGATGGTATTGTCCTCCCACACACTCATAAACAGGTTCGCATAGCTGGGCGCAAACTTGGTCCCCATAGCGGTACCATGGCATTGAAGGTAGAAACTGCCATTAAAATTAAAAACATTATGGGGCCTATGCAGAGAGCAGCGCTAAAGTAAATCTCGCAATTTTTTTGAGAAATTCGCGCAGAAAACAGCAGAAAATGGCAGGTTCCGAAAAACGCGCCATTTTTTTTTCTATTTGTAAATCTCGCCGCGCGGCTGGCGAGAACCTACATCTCGCCAGTTTTAAAAATATCCTAATGCAGAAAGGCACGAACGGCATCTAGCAGCTGTTCGCGCCAATAAAATGGCGTGATTTTCGACAATTTGCTCCGCCAACAAAAGTTGGCAAGAAGCTGGAGCTCGCCGGCTATAGGAAAGGAAAAAAAAATGCGCGATTTTTTTTTACACATTTCAGCATCGCGCATCTCTCCATTTTAAACTCGCCACACGCATTCATGCTATAAATTGCATATTTCGCACATTTCTGCATATGGAGAATAAAACTCTCCAAAAAAGCTACTTTTTATTACCCTCGCCAATTTTTAAATTCGCTGCTCTCTGCATAGGCCCCTATGTTCAAGAATAAAAGTAATACTATCAAGTAAGAATTTAGCCTGTTCCTGTGCCATATTCGTGTCTTGATTTAAAACTGTGCAGATATCCTCATGTCATTTAGTGTGATCGATGGATGTATATAGCGATGCTACATCACACGTGACTAAAATGAAATTTGGTTGCCATTCAATTGAGGTAAGAATATAAATAACATCTGTGGTGTCCCTGAGATAGGATCTCCCCGCCACAATGTACTTTTGTAGAAAGGTGTTAATATATTCAGATAAGTTGGACGTGAGAGACCCTATCCCAGAAATTATGGGTCTTCCTGGTGGCGCTGTTATGCTCTTATGTATTTTTGGCAAAAAATAAAAGACTGCCATAACTGGAAATTTATTGTTGATGTAATCATATTCTTTATCGTTTAAAATGCCTAATGTTTTACCATGATTTAATAGAGCTGATAGTTCTTCTCTAAAAGTTTTGGTGGGGTTAGTACTGAGTTTTTCGTATGTGATAGCGTCTGATAATATCCTCCCTGCCTCATTCAGGTAATATTCCTCGTCCGTTACTACTACCCCTCCTCCTTTGTCAGCTTGTTTGAAGACTATGGATTTGTCTTTAGCTAATGTTTTAAGGGCATCTTTTTCTTTTATTGTGAGGTTGTTTTTGAAGTTCCTCGTATGTTTAGAGAGGGCCTCGAGATCTGTCTGAATCATTTGTTGGTACACATCGAGGTTGTTCCCTTACACCATGTTGGATTAAATTTTGATTTTAGTTTAAGAGTTGAATGTTGATCATTTCCCTGTGGACTGGTAGCAACCGGAGGTGTTCTGCTTACGGCGTCTTTATTGAGAAAATATCTTTTCATTGTCAGCTGTCTGATGTATTTGTTTGCGTCTATAAATAGATCGAATCCATTTGCGCCTTTCGCCGGAGCGAAATTGAGTCCTTTAGCTATTAGTTTACACTCATTGGGATTAAATGTTCGGCTACTTAGGTTAAAAATATTGGTTTGGATATTTACATGGTCTGTCTTTTTTGTTTTGGTGTTTCTTCTACCTCCCCGTTTGGTCTTTTGCGGCTTTTTTTGTCGGTCAATTCCCTGTCTGAGTCCTCTTCTAAATTCTGAAATTGATTCTGTAGGGGAAGGGGTGGGGGTGCTCTGTCTAAAAAAGACCTCGACGGCTGGTTTACAGTGATTCTTTCCCATATTGGGCTATGTCTTCTTTCACGTCGTTCATAATAGTGATCTGGTCTGTAATTCCTTCGATCGTCTCTATGGTCTCTGTGTTCCCTATGTTCTCTATACGGAGGGCTATAAGGTCTATACCTATAGTGACCTTCATTATCATAACGCCAGTGGCCCCTCTCATACTGTCTTTCATGTCTCTCATCGCTTTTATTATTCTGGTGGTACGTATCTCTATATTGTTGAGAATGATTTTCTCTATGGTGGGTTTCTCTATGTCTGTCTTCTCTTTTTTCTCCCTGTCGGTAAGATGTTTGTTTATTTGGTGGTGTTTTTTCTTTATGTGTGAATTGTACCTTTCTTTGTTCCCTTTGTTTCTCTAAATTCGTGTTTTGTGTCTCTTGTTGGGTGTTCAAATGTATTGAAGTGTTTGCTGAATTTATAGGAGTGATGGGTTTCTCTTTTGGTGTTCCTGGTAATGTTAACGTGAATTTCTGTCATTTTTTATTATTATTCTGGTTCCCTTCTAGATAGTCTATTTCATCTCTTTTGAATTTTTTGTTTTTATTTTCTGTTAAATTGCGTTCAAGTGTGTCAATTTCGCCTGATAGTTTATTATTCCTTATAGTGTACTGTGGATTGTCTATTAGTGTTTCTAAAGATTTCCCAATTTCCGTAACCTCTATGTTAATCTCTGCTAGAGTTGATCTGTGATGGTTGATGATAAAATTCATCAGATCGTTTGAGCAAGTGTCAAGGATCTTCTCCCAAGCTACAACGAGTTCGATTTCAGTGAATTCAAATGAAGATTTTTTAGGGATTCTTAGGCCTCTGGGAATATGCTTATTAGTGATATATTTCTCCAGAAAGACCTTGTCCCAATTTTTCTGTTTCTTTTTTAAGAAGAATGTGTAATCTGCCGAACTTTGCATTAATAATGTCTTCTTCGCTATGGCTTGACTCTTCTATCATTTTTTTTTTTAAAACTTAAGTTTTATTAAAAAAATTTAGGGAGCGGGGGGAATGAAGAAAATAAAAAATGGGGGGGAAGGAAGGGTACAATAAATAGAGATGGGAGAAAGTACACATTCATTTACAATTTTACCTAACAAGACTTCTTAAAATATTCTATCATTTTAAATTTTAGATCGGTATCATTCCCACGTTTCAATCGCTTTGTGAAAACATTTTCAAATACTGCTTCTGTGTTTTTCATATCAACTAATAAATCTTCCATACTAAAAATAGGGAGGTATGCTGCCACTGGTTGGGATAAACTGGTGCGACAAAGAAAGGAAGGAACAGTGGCGCTCCCTCAGGTGGATCTTAATTAAAGCCCCCTAAGTTGGCGTGGGTATTATAGAGGAATAAAGGGCTCGGGGTACTAGAAGGAACTGTTCATTGTGTACTGGCTGGCTAATTGAATTACCAGCCCAAAACACAATGGAGGCTCACAAATCACATACTGCACACAGCAAAATACACCTATCAAATAAACTGTTTTACATGGGAATTTAATATACGATCTGTCAGCCATTTTGACATCAATAAGATGGACACATGAGCCTACAACATAGGCAGCCCTTTTGACGAGCTTAACCTTTAATATACTTGCCAGGCTGCCTCTACCATCACAGTGACCACTGGCAGAATTGCAAACATTCATTTGCATTGGGCGTAAACGCATTTACATTTTTATATATTTACTAGGTGAATTCAGTAAGAATTTATTCAAAGCTGGTACCAACTGCTTTAATTGCATTCACCTCCCTGAATAAAGTGTTTAGAAGTTTTCTATGATCATTCCTCTATCACCGCAGGAGTCACTTTTCCTGTGACTCCCGCGGTGATAAAGGAATGATTATAAGTAAATACAGGCCAGGCTGCTAGAGAAAGATATACCTACACTTCTCTGGCAAACCTAGCACTGACTGAAGTCCTGGCTGCTGGGAGAAAGGATTTAAAACTCTGATGATACCTCCTGCAGGATCTAGAAAACCAAGACAATAATCCTCTCTTATCCTGCACCCAAAAAAAGAAAAAGAGGGGGCTACATTAGGAGAAAAAATGTTCTCCTCTCTTGATCTACATCAGCGGTGCGCAAAGTGGGGGGCACGCGGGCGCTTGCAGTGGCCCCGCGCTCTTCCCCGAGGCATTAAAATTAAATGCCGGGGGATCGAGTGAGTCCTCTGCAATAAACTTACCGGAGTTCAGACGCGTTGGCGTGACGCGTCGCCATTTGACGCCGCAGTGTCATGCGGAGTGATGTCACACTGCATCGCCATGGTAATGGGGTCACGAGATGTGACGTCACGTGACCCTGCGGCGTCATTTGACGCCACCGAGCGAGGTGCGGGGGGCGCGAAAGCGAGGGGGAGCAGGCAGCGGGGCACAGCACCAAAAGATTGCGCTCCCCTGATCTACATGACACTCTTCTCCATCATTATCGCACTTCTAACCCCCTCACACATGCTCCGCTCCTGCACTCGTTCCTCTGGACGCCTCTGGAGAAAATCTCATACTCTCGCTGACTTCCTTCACTATTAATGTATCCTAGCCTGTCTCAACCCTGCCCTCTCCCAGACTAAACAAAGCTATGTTTCTTCACTAATCAATAATCACAAGTGTAACCCACGCAGACTCTTCTTTTTCTTTGACTTTCTACTCTGACCAACATCTTTGATGTTTTATATATTTTCTTTAACTGTGCATGCAATGTCTTGTATATAATGTATACCCTGTTCATTTATGTAACTGTACTTGTAACCATGTATTATTTGTTTTACTCTGTGCCCAGGACATACTTGAAAACGAGAGGTAACTCTCAATGTATTACTTCCTGGTAAAATATTTTATAAATAAATAAATCTGTCAGCAGTTTTTCTTCCTCCAGTTCACCTCAGAACTTTGATGACTATTTCATAACTAAGGGCTGTACTATAGTGTGTGCGCTTGCTGAGCCGAATGGCACCTTCAACCACCCCCGCTAACCACAATAAGCATGGCACTGGTGGTTAACCCCTTCATTGCATTAGCGGTTAGCCGCTAAGGTAATGAAGTTGCCTGTAAATGCATTTTTAAGGTATCTGATTCATGCCGGGGGTCTCCGGTGCTGATATTAATGGATATCAGCTCCGGAGAACCCGGCATCAATCCCATGCAGGAAAAATTAAGAAAAAACAATTCTAAGTGCTGTCTCGCCAATTCTCGGCAGCTTCTCTACACCTTCTTGGCAACTTTTTGTGGCGGAACGATTTGGTATGGAAATCTCCATTCTAGAGCCACGATCAGCCTCGATTAGCTGATCAGGGCTACTAGAATTGAGCGAGTTTGAGAAGCTGGCAATAAGCCACTTATCGCCAGGCTATGTGGGCCTCCAGGTGGTCCTCATGGGTGTCCGTGGGCCCCAACAGTGTCTGGGGGTCCCCAGGTCATCCCCACAGTTGTCTAGGGGCCCTCGGGTGGTTCCCATGGGTGTCTAGGGGCCCTGGGGTGGTTCCCACGGGTGTCTGGGGCCCTCAGGTGGTTCCCACGTGTGACTGTTGGCCCTTGGGTGGTCCCTGCAGGTGTCTAGGGGCCCCACAGGGGTCCCCAGGTGGGCCCCATAGGTGTCCGTCAGTCTTCAGGTGGTCCCTGTGAGAGTCCGGTGGTCACCGTGGGTCCCCACTGGCCTGCGGTACAATTCCTTTATTTAAAAAAACAAAAACATGGCCTATATTTCAATAAATACACCTCACCCCCCACCAAACATATACAGCACAGTAATGTGCAAAATAACTATTATCCAGATATGGATAATAGATTATTTGCCCATTATTAAACACAGCATTAGCTAGGCAGCATAAATAAAGTAAATAAAAAACGTTCTTACCCCTGCCAGCAGGAAGTGCATCCTCGTTAGCATACTGCAGGGCCATGTCCTCCGATGCCAGCAACAATACATAAAAAAAATATAATCTAATGGCCCCTAACCCTTAATCACCTTAGCGGTTAATAACAACTATAGTAATTAAGGGGTTAACCCACCCTCCTCCACAATCCACCCAGAGGCCTAACCACCCACCCCGGACCCACTATACCCACCCTGTACCCATTGAGTGGCATAGTAGTATATCATACCCATATAATATGGGCATGATAAGCTACTATAGCAATCAATGGTCACCCTAATACAAAAGCATGAATGTCAAAATACACAAGAATAAAACAGATACAACAAGCCCCTAAACACCCAGAAACAAACATTAACAGCACTAGCCAACCAAGCAATTACCTAAATAAAACCACTATCCAATTAATTAAAGAAATAAAACCACTAGGCATTCAATAAAATAATGTAGGCCATGTTTTTGTTTTTTTAAATACAGGAATGGTACCGCAGGCTAGCAGGGACCGCCCGAGGACCCACAGATGCCCATGGGGAACCCCCGAGGATCCCCGGACGCCTACGGGGACCACCTGAGGACCTCCGGTCACCTGTCTTTTGCCTCTAAACTCCTTGAATGTCTTGCATTCTCTGGCTTGCTCCATTTTCTGACTTATGCATTACTCCACTGAAACAGCCCTGACCAAAATACTTTTGGGTTCAAATATTACCTCTATGCTGATGACTGCTTATTTTATCCCTGCTGCCCAGAAGTCTTTGAATGTCTGTTATATTATCCTGGATGGTCCTCGGTCAACTCAAACTAAACATGTTAAAGACGTAGCTCCTCAAACCTCCTACCAAGCTGCCCGCTTCTCCATTACTGTTGGCAGCACTATAATCTGCCCAGTATCACGAGAGAGAGAGAGAGAGAGAGAGAGAGAGAGAGAGGAGAGAGAGAGAGAGAGAGAGGAGGGAGAGAGAGGAGAGAGAGAGAGGGGGGAGAGAGGGGGGAGAGAGGATAGAGAGAGAGGCAAGAGGGGGGGGAGAGAGAGAGGGGGAGAGAGAGTGGGGAGAGAGAGTGGGGAGAGAGAGAGAGGAGAGAGAGAGAGAGAGAGAGAGAGAGAGAGAGAGAGAGAGAGGGGGGAGAGAGAGAGAGAGAGGGGGGGGAGATAAAGAGAGGAGAGAAGGGAGAGAGGGAGAGAGATTCCAGTGTTGCTGGTAAGTGCCAACATGCACTGTATTAGCTTTTCATGCTGTTTAGTCAGAGATGGACCATTGCATGTGGTGGAATGTTTGAGATGGTTTATTTACTGTCATTTAGGAAATATGGTGTTAAAATAACAATTCAGGGATAATCATTTTTATTAAGCAATATAACATTTGAAACTGCTCACTATTTTTGCTGAGGAGAAAAAAACTACATTTGCAGGGAAACCATGTAAATAGAATTACACATTTGTACCTTTTGTAACTTAGGCCAAGACAAACCAGCTCATATGCAGCACTTGAGGCGGTTTGTACTCTCCACTCTTCTTAAGTAACTTTGACAATAATGCGCAGCCTCACCATTTGGAACCCAGTTGGAGTATACTACAGCAGTCTCTTTGAGCGAAGGCTGGGAACTTCAGTCTAGGATATTTGGTCGGTGCTGTTTCGTCCCGACCAAATGACTGCCGCTGCTTCACCATGACTCACCCAGCTGCCGGGACCTGTTGCTGCCAGCCGCTTCGCTGCTAAGGTAAGTGGCTAAACCCCTGACTTAAGCCCTTACCCTAAAACCCCCTATCCTAAGCCCTAACCCTAAAAACCCACTACCCTAAGCCCTTACCCTAAGACCCCCTAACCTAAGCACTAAAACCCCTTAAATTAACTCCCTACACTAACCACTAAAACCCTGGTATCACAAGGGAGTATTTAGAGTAAATGGAAGGTTCTGGAAGGTTAGATTCCTGGAGGACAAGAGGAGAGGAGCCTTGAGGAGTGTAGATAGGAAGGATGTCCCTAAAATATTAGAAGAGATCCGGCCCCCCTTATTTATTTTGTTTCAGATAGGGACAGTGCCCTTATTGTGAGGATCCCAAGTAAATTGCGAAAGAGACACGCAGGTACCACATGGGGAAAAACAGAAAGCCACAGTAGGCTACATGCAGAGGGTCCCCGAGTGTCAGCGGATCTATAAGATTATTCCCCAGACACGAGGACACATCACACTCATTTCCCAATGTTATATTGTTTCTATATTCTCATGGTTACTCATGAACACAGTGCTTCCCTGAGTGCACACTCAACATTCACAGAGAGATGTATTTACTTGGTTGTACTTCAGGTATTGGACAGGCCCCCTTTAGAGTAACATACATTGTACCCCATCTTCTATGGGCCTTTACTGGGATCCTACCCGGTTCGGAGAAAGTACCGATTATATTCCATCCCTAACCGGGAACTGCCACTTCCCTACTGATTGAAGAGAATACTCGAATAGATCCACTGTAGAGCTGATCCACTGACACCCGGATACCCTCTGCATGTAGCCTGCTGTGGTGTCTCTGTTTCTCCCTATGTTTTGCTGCGTGTCACCATTGGTCATTTACTTTGGATCCTCGATATAAGGGCACTGTCCCTATCTATAACAAAATAAATATGAGCGTCTGGATTTCTTCTATTACATTAGGGACATCCTCCATATCTACAAACCCTGAGGCTGCTTTCCTCTTGTCCTCCAGGAACCTAACCTTCCAGAACCTTCCTCCTATCCTAAATACTCCCTTGTGACTTCAGTATCCCTATGACAACACAGGGTGGGACCCAGCATATACTACCCTGCTAGTAATCCCTTAGAAGTGTAGTTACATCGAGTGGGCACTTTTGTATTGTTTATTATTTCTTAATTGTGTACTAGTTTAAGTATAATGTAGAACAAGCTGTTCAGCGAAAAAACTGAGATCGGATTCTCCACATCTTGGACACCAATCTAACTGGGATTGGGTATATAAGCTGTACAGGGACAGAGCAAACCTTTAATCAAGCAAATTCTTACATTAATAAATCTTTGCATAAATGGTATTTTTTATTTGCAAATAAATATATGTGGCTCCTAATGCGTTCAAAAGAAATGCCAGTTAATATTACCTGCGGTACAGTTCATGGAGTGGATCCACAAAGCTCCGTTAGATCAGGGCAACTAATGTGACGCTACCTAAATAGGTATTGGCCTTTGCTTCCCCGAGCTTAACGGAGATCCACTACGATTGCTAAGGCAATATAGGAAGCCAAAGTGGCCCACTTCAGAACCCTGGACAAGGTCAAAAAGGAAATCTGCAACCCGGCGTTAGGTGCTGGAAGCTGGAAGCATCTAACTTCAGGTAGAACAATGATCTAAAATAACATGGTGTTAAGAACTCCGTTAACTGTAACGGCCTGCTGTGGGTAGGTCTACACCCATTTGCATATCATTAACACTAATAGACATTAATGTCAGACCGTCTTAGCTGTAAGACATCCCTTACCGCATCGTTAGAAAGCTTTGAATATTCCCTGTTAGCACTTAACAAGATGTTAATTTAAGTTAGCATCTCGTTAGTTCACTAACGGAGCTCTGTGAATCTGCCCTATGTGTATATAGAGTGAAAATACGGTGGAGTTTGTATGTGTAATGTTTACTGTACAACTTACATATCTATTAAAGCTCTGATACAACTGATAAAACAGGAAGAATTTGAATCAAAACAGACTTATGAAGTACAAAATCGTATTTTAGTAAAATAATAATAGCATGTTCTTGTATAGTGCTGATAGTTTTACGTAGTGCTTTACAGAGACATTTTGCAGACACAGTCCCTGCCCTGTGGAGCTTACAATCTATTTTTTGGTGCCTGAGGGAGATAAAGTGACTTGCCCAAGGTCACAAGGAGCTGACACCGGGAATTGAGCCAGGCTCCCCTGCTTCAAACTCAGTGCTAGTCAGTGTCTTTACTCACTGAGCCACTCCTTCACCCTAAAAAATAAAAAATAGTTTATATGTGCAATCTTCACATAAAACTGTGTTTTGTGATGTCTGCAAAATGAAAAGATTTTATAAATATACTTAGCAATATTATAAACAAAGCTGCCAACAAGCCAATCACACCTTGTTACTAATTGGCTTGTAGGCAGCAAACCTCTGGGTGGCCATCTTAGAAAAGGGATGACCTGCATTTTAATTTCTTTGAATCTGGTGTAGAAACACTATAGTCCTATACTAGATGGAGAAACAGAGAGTCCGTCTAAGCTCTAAAGGACACACTTGCAACAAAAAATTGCCTATTCCATAATAATATAAATATTGTTACGCCGGTGCTGCCCGCAGACCAGACCCGTCCCCTGAGCTGAAGGGGGAAGTGGTAATACACGCAGCCGCAGTAAAGGGAGCGTGTCCGGAGTGTGGTATAAAGTGTTGCCAGGCCAGGTGTAGTAATGAAGACAATACTTGCCGGTACCGGTTGTAGAGATAGAGTGATGAATGCCTTGCCGAGGTCAGGGAGAGGAGAGCGCAGGTAGGTTGTAGTCCAAGCCGTGTTCAAAGGGTTACCAGAGTGAGCGTTGTCCAAGGAGTGCCGAGGTCGAGAGCCAGAGTGGGTAGTCGTACGAGCGTTTTATCAGAACCTGAGAAAGCGCTAAGAGAATCCAGAAGTACTTCCATACAGAGACTATGTCGAGCAAAGACTGAGAGCAGAGAGGAGCTAGATAAAGCAGGGGGGTCCAATCAGGAATGGAGGCGGGACAGGAAGAGCTACAGGGAGACACTGCAGATTGGTGCAGCCATAACAAGCCAGATGAGTCTTGTTGGAAACCTGAGTATGCGCATGCGGCGTGCGGGGGCGGAGCCTGAGGTTCGGGGGGCAGAAAGAAGAGTGTGCAGAGTGAGCGTGCTCCATAACGCGTGTACGCGCGTGGACCGCGCCAGCGGAGGGTGTGGGTGTGCACGCGGGAGGGCGTGGGCGTGTCCGGCACTGAGCAGAGGAATCGCCGAGGGGAGTGATCCCGCGACGGCGGCAGGGGCGAGGAGCCGCGGAGGCCAGTAAGGGAGGATTGTGTTGTGCATCCAGGAACTCCCTAGAGGGAGACAGTGCTCTGTGTGGGGAGCGCGGCGAACGCCGATTCCTGACAAATATAAGAGGAGCATAAATGGAGTTGTAATCTGCCTATTACGGAGGTAAGTATAGGGGTGGGATCGGGTGCATACCCACACTGTCTGACAATCAAGCCAGTGAAGAGACAATCACTCACGGCAAGTCTGCTGCGGCTGCCATATATATTCTGCTCCCACACAGTGTCCGGTATGGAGTATACCATATACTCACAATTAGTTACCATTCCCCTTGCCTCCAGGCTTAGCGGTGCACCTGGCTAGGTGTTCAGCATCCCTCCATGGTGTCTCTCCGATCGGTAGAACATAACAACAATAGAATGATCAGAAGACCAGCCGCCCTGACAAAAACTGAAACTCACAAGCAAAAAGTATAAAAAAAAAAACTTTTATTAAACTACATAAAACGGATACTGATCCACAAACAAAAAAGAGACCTCATATACTCGATGGGCCTACATAACTATCAGCTTACTGAAATTAATTTCCAGTGCTGTCCTCTACCATACATATCCACAGACGTTTTCAGCATAATTAAAGATGACCCTATGTTATCTGAATTTTCATTATCAAGATATTAGCAAACGTACTTTCATTCAGACGTTACTGCATATTTTGCATTGGCTAAATGGCTAGTCTACTCTATTAATTAAATATAACTGATAAAATAACTTATAATTTAATATAAACCTACAATAAATGTAGACATATTTACCTACTGAAAAAGGTCTTTCACATTCGTCGTAACAGACATTTATCAGATTTTAAAGCAATTTTTTTAAAGCTTTTCATTGACAATGTGTTAGAATAATTGAAAATATTTTTGCGCCCTTGTCCCACCTTCTTTATTAGTATCTTTTTTCCTGTCGCAATTATTATGAGTGAATAAACGGATTTTTCTACTTTCCCCAACTCTTCTAAGATCTAATGTCTTTGTCGTGTATGATCTTGCAAGTGATTTCTTACATTGTAGATTCCTGATAGCAACAAAAGAAAGAAAGCAGCATACTGCCCAGGGAGCCAGGTGATATAAAAATGAAAAAAAAAATGTATTTAGTAATAAACATCACCCAAATGAGGTGTAGTACTGCCTACGCGTTTCGCACATGAATGTGCTTTATCAAGGAGTTATAGTAATCTTTTATTAGATTCCGGAGTCACTGGATCACCCACTTTCTTCATATTATGGATTCCTGACCTGAATATTGCATTAATTTGTGCCGGAATGCTGTTTTTTTTTCCATGTATATGTAAGGATGTGTTAATACACCATATATGTGTGCATTGTACGGCGGGTTCCGCGACGGCAAGTTGGTACAGGGCGTCGCCATATTGTTGCGCAATGTTGCCGAGGTCACTGGTCTAGAGAAGAGGTTGCGCATGCGCTCTGGAAGCGCGCGAACAACGAGCCAATAAGAAAGGGCTCTGCACTGAACTATAACCCCCACGAACCCTGGAGGAGTCAGCTGACGCTAGGAGCCAACGGACAGGCTGGGTTTGGAGGGGAGGAGAACAGGAAGCGTGGGGGAGAGGCCACGCGAGCAGAAGCGAGTGGGACAGTGCTGAAACGGGTAGTGCGAGTGCAGGGGGTCCGTGACCCGCCTGCCTAGGCCAGATACTATCCCCAGGTCCATAGGAGTATTCCCCACGTCACCGTAGGTTGCGGTACTGTAGGGACGCCCGTAGTGGACAGACATTGTCACCTTAGGCAGACATCAAGCGCACGGAGTTGTGGACGGATACTGCTGTCTGGGCTCAGACGGTGGAGCCGTGCGACATCGGAAGGTCAGGGCCGGATACGACGGACCCTTTGAGAAGAGGTGCGGTCACCGCCGTGACCGGGAGGTACTTTGTAAACAGCAAGTGCACCGACACCGGTCATCAGGCGCTGATCCCGCCTTAGTATTAACTTTGACAGACACTAGCAAGTGGCTAGCGGATAGACTATATCCTACATAAGTTTCACAAGGACATACTCTATGAGAGCGTGGCGGAGCCACGGCTGTACAGGACGATATTCCCCTCGGGGTGTGGCCGAGCCACTCTAGTATAAGAGCCAATTATTATGAGGTGTTATGTGTTATGAGTGATGTCAATGTTATGATATACCTATATATATGCATGCTATGTGACCAGTGAGGTACCACAGACAAACACAGTAAAGATTGGTTGCCCCGCAATGTATGGTATGTTTCTTGCCCAGGGTAAATCTTTCATAATGGGGATCCTGGGTAAGTGGAGGCGCTGCGCTATGTAAATGTGTGTGTATTACCCCAGGCTCCCAGCTAGCGGAGGCTCAGCTCTCCTGAGCCACAGGTGTTAGACAGTCACCCGTAGTCCCTTAGAAAGGTGTTCAGAAAAAGGGCTACATATATGTAATCGTACTTGGGGTTTGCGGATTGAGATTTTAACTGAAAAACGCCACTGAATTACCATTTTGCACTTCCATTTTTTTAAACGTTTTTAACCGGAAATCGGGCATCATCTCCTATTGCATTAGACCACTTTTAACAGCCCAGCCACAGGTAGGAGACAAAGGCAGCACAGGGAATATAAAAACTAAAAAGAAGAGCACAGATGGAGACTGAATACAAATGTGTCAATTTATTTGCAACACTGATGAACACTTTTTTTTTATAAAATGAAACCACCATTAAAATAAAAAATTTAAAAAAAATACTGATTTTACAACAAATAATAAACCCCGAAAACCGGAATCCCTAATCATACTGGTTTAATTCTAATTGTAAGTAGTAAAATGATTTAATTATTTCTAATATCCTCTTTAATAAAAATCCATACTTACAATTATTGACTGCCTGCATCCATTCTTATTATTAAAGCCTTCAAATTCCATTTGCAGAAAGAAATGCTGGTGATTACGGCTTAAGTACCTCCAATAAAATTATAAGATCACTTTCATCCCCAGGTACAAATCCCAAACTTCATCTAAAACTCACTGACCCTAAAAACTATTCCAAGCTTGTTCTAATCACAGGAGATGTATTCTGACTCGGGGAGAGCTACGTCTGCTGCTAAGACCTTAAGTCATTCAGCATCTGAAAAATTAATTCCTTCTCAGAAATATTTTCATGTTCTGCTAAAGGAAAAAAAAAAAAAAAACCTCTCTGATGCAGAGTGACAGGATTATGAAGTGACCGCTTACGTTGGTAGAAGACCTTCCTCTTCTCATCAAGGAAATCAATTTTCTAAGTCCAAGTCTCTTAAAATAATATATTCTTGCAGCAGGGCATGCTGCTTCTTTTTTTTTTTTTTTTTATCTACGAGAAAAAGAATAAGAGGTAAAGAGGATCAGAGGTGGTGATGGAATATTATAATCTTGCACACTCACACATCAGCCTTTCACTAAGTAATTCCAGATAAATGGAGGATTTACATATTTAAGATTAAATGCTGAGGCATAAACATCGCAATAAAATCATATTTGAGGAATGTGTCTTGCAAAGCGTAATATTTAGGTGTGCTGTTAAATAAATATTTTTTACTTTGCAATTTTCCTTCTTTCATTTTTTAAGTACGATTCTCCAGTGCAACATAAAACACATTCTTTAAGCAGTCGTTCATTATCACTGAGACACTATTATAAAAACAGCTGACTAACGAAAAACCTTCTTAATACCCCCCAAGACAGCAGAGAAATCTCTGCAGTGGGAAGAAAAGTGCAGGACATGTGCCCTTAAACCAAAAAAATAAATGTGTGAGTATTATTTTGTACATGTGATGCAGTCATCTCTAAGGGTGGGCACGATCATTGGTGTTTTGGTTTTAAAAAATGACCATGTTTTGGTGGTTGTTCTGAAATATTTTTTAATATTTCGTTTTTGATTTTTTTATCAAAAGTTGATTTGTTTTGGATTAGTATAAAATGATGGGGGGAGAAATCACATTTTCAAGTATGCGGAGTTTGGATTTGGAACATGTGAACGTGCATATCCTTAGTAATCATCACCACAGGAATTACATGTACAGGCAGTCCTCGGTTATCCGACACAATGCGTTACTCAAAATGGCGTTGGATAGCGAAATGTCTTAAAGCGAAACACGTTTTCCCATAGGAACACTGTTTAAATGAAAGGTTCCGTTCTTGAAGGCATTTTTAATGCTAAAATACACAAAATATTTTATGCAGGCAATAAGATACGCAGCACACACATAAATTATATAGTGTATATACTGTATTATATATATAAAATATAACAATATAATATATTATATATGTAACGAGTATTCCCCCCCCCCCCCCAATCGCAGATATAGTGTGGGTGCGGAGAACATACGGTGTTACCAGGTGTGGTGCATATACCTGCAGGCTCACAGGAGGCCTGAGCCTCCGCTAGTGAGAGCCTGGGGTGAATCCTCTGGAACGTTTCTTGGTTTCAGCGCCTCCACCTATGTAGGATTCTATGGAAATGTAGAATGGCCCTAACATAGGAACCCACCCAGAAACCACATACACCAGTATTATGGATAACAGGTTTACTGAATGAATAAATGATAACTCTTACATAACAATTATAACACCACCATATTATAACATCCCCACACGGTGCCCACAGCCCAACCCCTTTGTCCCGTGGTCAGCGCTGCCACTATGTGTTAAGAATGTTAAGCTTTGTTGGTGCACTTATAGAGTACCTGCCGAGTACTCCTGCACTCGGGCCTGCAAGGACTTCGCAAAGGATCTGTCGACCGGTGATCCCGTCTGATCCGGGGGTTCCTTGCTTGGGGTCCGCCAGGGGCGATCCCACCCTGAAGATAATCTTTCTCTCTGGGCACAGACTTGAGCCCGAACCTCTACACTGGAACCGCAGCGTCCGCTGTGTCCCTATCTAACACTGGCACTACATGACACGGTCCCTAACCTAGGGCCTGTCCCTGTAGCACCACAAGCTGGGGAGTGAGGACCTACCTGGGACCTAAGGGGTTAACTGGCCTATCCCGTCCCCCTAGCTCTTCCCGGTCCTAACTCTAACTACCTAGTACCTAGTACTTGCAGTAACGCACTGCCACCTACTTGGTACGTAAAGCAAACGTGCTGCACAACACTGTGCCTGCCTGTCAGACCTCACAGCACTGACAGCCGTGACTCTGACAAGACAGCACTCACACACTAAGGGCAGAGTCCCTAACTGGGGCCGTCCCTTATCAATTACCCACTAACCTGGTGGGGAGTTGGGGCCTACCTGGGAGAGGGGGGACCTTATGTGGTGCAGGAGCATCACTCGCTCCCTGCACCCTTCCTTCCCCTTCTGCTCCGCTGCTCCAACTGACTAGTCTGCTGCAAGCCCAAACAATGTATCTAGTGGATCCTGCAGAGTCATCCTCTAGCCCTATTGGCTCCCTGGTGTCACGTGGGGCGCGCAGAGGCTCCTGGGACTCGTAGTCCCTGCCTAGAGCCTTCCCTGGTAGGTTAGGGCTTCGCGGGCTTTTGTTGAACTGTTCTGCGCTTGCGCAATCTATCTGGGACTGCCGCAACCTTTCCTGGTCTTTCCCTACACTCGCGCTACTTCTCCCTACCTCTGAAGTACCTTCTGCGCATGCGCAACTCTGTCGGGCCGCCGGGGGCTTACTGCACATGCGCGAACCGGCGCGACATGGCGGCGCCCTGCACAGGAGCCGCCGGAGATCTCCAGCGCTCCCTTCTCGGCCCCCACCCTCCAGAATGGCCGTCGGGTCTGCCGCTGGCCTCCGGCAGCACCGCCATCGATCCTGGCCACGGAGGTGATGGGGGTCGCAGGGAGAACCAGGTGACCTGGCTACATATAGTATAATATTACATTGTATAATATATATATATATATATATACACATAAACAACTTTGCAAAGCATCGTAAGAACGTTGGATAAGCCGTTTTGGCATTGTAAAAATGAACATAGGTATGCATTGCACAGTGTTGGATAAGCCATTCGTAAAGCGAAGCGTTGTAAAACGAGGACTGCCTGTATTGTTACCAAATGCACATAGCTCATCATTATTCTCAATAATAGTTCATAGCATAAGTAAAGGGTTTTCATGCGTGTTAAATGAAGGCTCAATACAAAGGTGTCTCTTCCTCATGAAGAAAGCACTTAACACACATTTAGTGATTAATACACCTCCATTCACCTGAAAGTTCACATATTGTAACTGTGCGTTAAGGATTGTAATTATATAGAAGAGATGGAATGATAGAAAGAGTAAGATGTATATGGCTTCTTATTGCATTCCTCTGATGGAGAATAACACCTTTACTGGTGGATGAGCCTATTAGTGTTGTGAACCAGACTGACATTGATGTGAACATTGAACTATTTTGTGTTTGAATTTGGTGTATTTGTTATTACTGTGGGTTAGGTGTCAAAATGGGAAATCCCCAAACAAAATAAACCCTTTAGGTATAATGGCCCTCTTCTGACTTCCAATATTTTTTTTATTTCTCTACAAAGCACAGGAAGTAGAGAGAACATGGAAATATTCAGCATTATTGCTGCCGACAATACTCCATCCTGACTGTCCCTTATTTATTTTATTTATTTACAAAATGTTTTCCTAGGAAGTAATACATTGAGAGTTAACTCTCGTTTTCAAGTATGTTCTGGGCATAGAGTTAAGATAACAAATAATACATGGTTACAAATACAGTTACATAAGTGAACAGGGTATACATTATATACAAGACATTGCATGCACAGTTAGAGATAATATATATTATAGGCGTATGTAACAGTTATAGACCAGATTAAAATGTGAGACAGCTTTAGTTTTGAAAAACCTTAGACTGGTGGTGGCTGTGAGAGTCTCTGGTAGGTTGTTCCAGTTTTGGGGTGCACGCTCAGAGAAGGAGCGGTTGGATACTTTGCTGAACCTTGGGACCATGAACAGTCTTTTGGAGTCAGATCTCAGATGATAAGTGCTGCATGTGGTAGGGGTGAGGAGCTTGTTCAGATGGACGGGTAGCTTTCCCAGAAACTATTTGAAGGCAAGACAGGAAAGATGAACTTTGCGCCTAGACTCAAATGAAGACCAATCTAGTTATTTGAGCATTTCGCAGTGATGTATGTTGTAGTTGCATCACCTCCACGGCATCCTTCCCGTGAGCAGAGAACAGGAGTACACACACACATGCCGGCTGGCGTGTGCAGCGCCTCCTCTGCAGACCCGTTCCGGTGCAGTAGCTGTTTGAGCAGCAGAGAGGGGATACTCTCCAAATTATCCACCGCCTGATAACATCTTTCGTCCGGTGAGTGGGCACTTCACCCGGTGTCTCAGTGTGCTGGTACCAAACCATTGATCTTTAACCAATTGGTCATTTTATATTTCTGTGTATTTTTCTTTTTATATATATTTTTTATGTCCATTGTCATAGTATTTTATTATATGTTTCATTAAATGTTTTTTAATAATATTCACCTTGATCTCAGCTGCTAGTTTTTATCCTTATATGTTGTTTGTCCTGTTTATTTACAGTATCACGCTATGTTTTGCATTTTTGTCTTTTTTTCTTTCAAGCACTACTCATCCATCCTGAGCCTCACCTTGGCCCTGCATTTGGTGTGATATATCCTTTATCTTTTTTGGCGCCTTTAATACATTTTTTTCCCCAGTTGCATTGGAGAACAATGTAAAACAAATATAATCACTGCGCTTCTCCATGTAAAGAGCATGCAGCTAGTGAAGGAAATGGCCATACAAATGTGCAAAACAGAAAGTGAATCCCTGCGCTTCTCCCATAGGGATAGCAATCAATGGGGAATATATATATATATATATATGTAAGGTGTAAATACCTATATGAAAAAAGGAGACTTTTGGTATACATCCTTTGATCAAATAATGCCAAGCCTGCTAACCACGTCAAGGTAAGTCTCTTTAGCAGGTCCCTACGCTAAATGCATACTAGTGTTATGTGAAATAAGCCGAGAAGGGGTTAAAATATCAAAGCATATGCTTGTATAACCTAGTGCAATTAAAAACTGGTATATACCAGTACAGATACTCACATGTAAGTGAGTGGAATAAGGGGACCTTGCTAGGAGATTATATACCTAGAAGAGGAGGGGCTGGCCAGTTTTTAATTGCACTAGGTTATACAAGCATATGCTTTGATATTTTAACCCCTTCTGGGCTTATTTCACATAACACTAGTATGCATTTAGCGTAGGGACCTGCTAAAGAGACTTACCTTGACGTGGTTAGCAGGCTTGGCATTATTTGATCAAAGGATGTATACCAAAAGTCTCCTTTTTTCTTATAGGTATTTACACCATACATATATATATATATTCCCCATTGATTGCTATCCCTATGGGAGAAGCTCAGGGATTCACTTTCTGTTTTGCACATTTGTTGGCCATTTCCTTCACTAGCTGCATGCTCTTTACATGGAGAAGCGCAGTGATTATATTTGTTTTACATTATTTGTTGGGCCGATTTTAATCCTTTGCAGCACGCTCCTAGAGGGCAACACTACTATGGTGTAATTGAATATATTTAGC
Organism: Ascaphus truei; assembly: GCF_040206685.1. Lineage (NCBI taxonomy): Eukaryota > Metazoa > Chordata > Amphibia > Anura > Ascaphidae > Ascaphus > Ascaphus truei. The sequence continues at coordinate 42,842,382 of NC_134486.1, read as the reverse complement.
CAATCACCTGCAACTGCTTATTGAGCAGTTTGTGGCAGGCCAGCCCCTCCTCTTCTAGGTATATAATCTCCTAGCAAGGTCCCCTTATTCCACTCACTTACACTGGCGACACACTTTATTCGAGCTCGGCTAGTCCCACGAATTCGGGTATACCCGGGTGTATTGAGGTTTGTGACTGTTTTCTGCCCGAGTGCATTGAGTTATTTTCCAGGCAGGGATTGAAGCATTTTATTCCCGCTGGCTGCAATACTGCACAGTATATATATATATATACTGCATTACAATTCATGAATTTATGCCATCTGGCAGACACGCGAAGCATTGCAGCCTATTAAATCCTAATCATTATCATTTAACAGATCAGCCGCCCATCAGCCAGGCATGAACCCAGGCTGGGAAGGCAAATGCAACGGGGCTTGTCAGAGGTGAGGAGCGGCGCATTCCAGGTATCTGCCAGGTACATACCGGGTATTTGCTCGAATAAAGTGTGTCGGTGCAGTACATGTGAGTATCTGTACTGGTATATACCAGTTTTTAATTGCACTAGGTTATACAAGCATATGCTTTGATATTTTAACCCCTTCTGGGCTTATTTCACATAACACAAGTATGCATTTAGCGTAGGGACCTGCTAAAGAGACTTACCTTGACTTGGTTAGCAGGCTTGGCATTATTTGATCAAAGGATGTATACCAAAAGTCTCCTTTTTTCTTATAGGTATTTACACCATACATATATATATATATATATATATATATATATATATATATATATATATATATATATATATATATTCCCCATTGATTGCTATCCCTATGGGAGAAGCGCAGGGATTCACTTTCTGTTTTGCGCATTGGAGAACAAAACAGCATATTGAATTGTAGAGGGTGTCAAGTTTGCTAAGGTGGGTTTGGGGTGTTGAGCCGTATACTATGTCTCCATAGTCAATAATTGGCATTAGCATCTGCTGTGCGATACGCTTTCTGACCAGCAGACTTAGGGAGGATTTGTTCCTGTAAAGTACACCTGGTTTACTCCATACTAGTAACAGGAGTTAGGGTGGTTTTAGCGTTGGTTCTGATCTGGAGCTCATTCATTGGAAGCCTTTGAAATATAGCCTTGGTCCCAAATACCATTGTTACAGTCTAGTCAGTGTTTAAAAACAGTTTGTTTTGGGAAATCCAATTTTCAAGTCTCAAAAAGTCAGATTGAGGTATGTGTTTAAGGTCGGAGAGGCTCTGGCTGTGTGCATATAGATTGTGTCATCTGCACACGTGTATTGAGGTTCCCTTACAAGCTGTAGGAAGATCATTGATGAACACTGAGAAGAGTAGGGGCCCCAGAGCAGAGTCATGCGGGACACCATAGGTGATATCTAAGGGGTTGGAGTTAGAGCCTGAGATGGACACATGTTGGAATCTACCTGATAGGTAGGAATGAAACCAGTTTAAAGCATGCTTCTCTATTCCAGAGCACTGGAGTTTGTTAAGCAAGATAACATGATCAACAGTATCAAAAGCCTTTGCAAAACCTAGGAATATTGTACAAGCGAGTTGTCCCTGTTCCATTCCACACTGGATTTCATTGCAAACTTTTAGCAGGGTAGTTACCATAGAGTGTTTGGGGCGAAAGACAGATTGGAATTGGCTAGGGAAATTTGTCTTGGTATAGTAATCGATTAATTGGGAGTGAACACTTTTCCATTACTTTGGATAGTATTGGGAGAAGAGAGATTGGGCTGTAGTTTGAGACAGTGTTTTGTCCCCACGATTGGGACAACTCTGGCAGTTTTCCAGGTCTTAGGGATATGGCCTGCAAACAGAATAGAGTTGACTATGGAAACAATTGGTTTGGCAATGGCTGAGGCACCAAGTCTTAGGAACTTAGATTGCAGTAAGCTAGGTCCACATTGTCTGCTTAGTTTTAATTTGAGGAGCGCTTGTGTAATCTCCTCTTCGGATACTGGGACAAATTGAAAATTGTGAGAAGTGTTGGTAGAGGGTGGGGCTATAGGGGTACTCTCAGAATGAGGTTCATGTTTGTGGTTTGGGTTGCGTTTCGCTAATAAGTTAGTAGCACACACCACAATGTAATCATTGAATGCATTTGCAATGTCAGTGGGGTTTGTCAGAGTAATATCCTGCTTAGTGATATTACTTGGTTGTTGATGGCTAGAAGCCTGGAATATATTGTTGATAACCGTCCAGAAGTTAGCTGGGTTTAATGTATTCTGGTGAAGATTGTCAGAATAATATTGTGCTTTTGCATGTCTTGTTTGCCTTGTGCACATATTCCGCAGGCATCTGTAATGATTAAGATTCTTGATCGTGCCAGTTACTTTGTAGCTTTTCTACAAGGCATCCCTGAAATGGTAGAGCGCTATAAGGTCAGTTGTAACCCACGGAAGGTGGGCCCCCCGTACTCTTATTCTGCATAGTGGAGCATGGGTATCACAGAGGTTTAAGAACTCGGATTGGAAATAGTCAAGAGTAGAATAAGGGTTTGGAATTAAATCGATTCTGTGCCAAGGGCAGTTGGTAAGGTCAGCCAGAAATTGTTGTTGTTTAAAATTTCTAAATGTTCTAGTGGGGAGAACTTTAGGGCTTGATTGGGGTGGTTTAATTTTCCTTACACAGTACACTATTGCATAGTCACTGAAAATGTCAGGAAGGATGCCAGAGGATTTGATTCGGCTGGGATTTGAGGAGAGAATCAAGTCTAGCAAGGAGTGGTTGTGAGATTTCAAGTTTGTCCATGTGGGTTGGGAAATGAGTTAGGTTAAGTGACTTGAGTTGTATCTGGATTTTGTGGTTTTTAGGGTCGAGCCAATTGAAGTTGAAATCCCCAAGGACTAGCAGCTCACTCTTCTCATTCAGAGAGGAAATGGAACCAAGAAACTGGGTGATATCAGTCAGCACTGGAGAGGAGCTTTATCGGGGCGGTAGATGCTAGCAACCAAGATAGGCTTAGAAAAGGGGCGGCAGATTTTGCCAACTAGGATTTCAAAAGAGAGTGGGCTTTGGGGGCAATTTAACAGTGTAAATTGTAAGGTGTCTGCAATATAAAATAACACCCCTCCTCCTCTCTTTGACCTATCTCTCCTAGAAATGGAGAATCCCTGAATGGCGATATTTGCATCAGGGGTTTTAGGGGTTAGCCATGTTTCTGTAAGAATGATGGCTTTGAGTTTATGCATAAGGCACCATGCCCTTAGTTCATCCAGTTTGGGCAGCAGGCTCTGGATATTTATGGGTGCGATAGATAGACCTTTTTGGAATTTGAAGGGGGTATTCTCAGGGGTATGGGACAGAGTTGAAAAGGGAGGGCCTGGGTTAAGTTCAATATCATGGACACAAAAGAGAAAAAGAACCCCTATGTGAGAGCACTCCAGAAGGTATAGATAGGCTATGAAACACCTCTGTGTGGTGGGTATAATAACTGCGATGATATGATGTATAAATTCAAATGTTAACTTTAATCTGAGCTATGCTCGAATTTAAAATAGATAGTGGGGGCAAAAAAATTGCTAGTAAGCCTCACATGGTATATAATAGCCTTGATCGAGTAGCAAATTAAAAACGGTAAGTTTCTGCAGGTCCAGAATCTAACAGCTCGTAGCACTCTGAGTGATGCTTAATACAAGTTGTATATATGCCAAATACCAGGCACACGAGCACAGTGTTACTTAATGATTCTCTAACGATTGCAATGCCGTGATGATCTTTGTTTGGGAGTGTGAGCCCGAGGCACAGTACTGTGTGTATACCTGTAGGGTATTGTTGGAGCCAAATTATGTAGTCAGTCGCTCTGGAGCAGTGCTGTGATCTGGCAAAGTGCTAGGTGGGAACTAAAGTATAGACCCTAGTATGCCTGGATAGCAGTCCTAAATGGACATATGCATAGCTGGCTCATCAGATCTTTGAACGTGCATTCATTGAATCATACTGTAGGTATACATGAGTGCATAGTGAGTTGAAATTGCCTCATATCATGTAGTGCCCTCTGATGTTAAAACCTATTCTGGAGCTTGGATTTAGTAACCAAAAAAATACTGTTTTTGTTCGTGTTAGAACACTGGGATAGCCTAGTAGTGGCTCACTCAGTGTCCCGTTGTTCACGACTTAGTTATTACAGTTCTCCGACGGTTAAATGCACAGGGCTCCGGCAGACACGAAGCCAGTTGCTCGTTTATGTTTTAGGAAAACAGGCTATGGGTGCGATCGTGTTTAGACCGTGTGGTAGCCTGTATGCGGCTAACACAGTGTCTCTATATTCAGATTCCCTAATGCACTTAGACTGATGGTGCAGAATAGTTGCAGCAGACTATAATTGTTTAGAGTAGCTGGAACTGTCGTGTTTTGGACTCCGGTGCAGCCTAGTTTGTGGTTCCGCCACGGTCACTGTGTTCACGACTGCTACTACCAATAGTCAGACTCCTCTCGTACGTGATGAGTTACAGGTTTACATTATATAGTAGAAATATACTCATATTGATATTGCAGGAAGATCGTGTCTGGACTTTGGAATGGGTCAGTTTTTGCCATCCCGATGTCCCTCTCATCACGTCGACGCTAAATGGTATGGTGAACTGGTAAATGGTATATTGGTAAAGTCGTGCTACTCGACTGATATACTGCACCCATTAAGGGAATTCAATGTGTGTAAAGTACATAATTGCTTAATTAGTTCAGAGACAGAATGAACACCGTATGTTTCTTTCACAGCGTTTCCACATGCTGGCTGTTGCTGCTGCATAAGTATACCGAGACTGGTTTCAACGCAGGCTGCCTTGTGCAGCTGTTCATGAAAAAAATGGATCTGCAGAGAGGTAGGGTGCATATCAGGCTTGCGCAAACATAATAGTAATAATATTTAGTTATAAAGTTATAAAGTAAATGCGCTTAGATATTGTACTCCTCCGAACAAAGAATTAAAAACAGCAATGTCTTGGAAACACATTGCTACACCGACACAAGTAAAAATGTAACGGGTAGTGATCTGATCAAAACCCAAAATTACCCCCTGGTGACATAATTACGTCAATTACTGCCGATGTACGTTTCGCTCATTGAATTTCTTAAGGCTGGAACCTTTCCCTCACCCCCCCATCCCCCTCTTTCGCTGAGTACACTTAAGTTGAATATCACCCGCTAAAGAGAGTAATAGTATGAGTAGAAATTTGAGTAGTTGTTTGGAAGTTGTAAATTTGTGATGGTTGCCATAAGAGTGAGCAGTGGTTGGTGTGCTGGTTTTCCGGGTTCTCCACCAACAGTCAGTAGATAGTGCAAGGCTTTTGAGTAGTCCAGGGTGTATAGTGATGTTGGGTGTGGGCCAGGAGGGAAGAGTTTGTAGTGGATAGAGAGAGTAACATTTCCATGTGGCCAAGAGAAAGAACAAAGTTGAGATACATAGCAGGTTCATTATCACAGAGGTAGGTAATGTTGCATGAAACTGTTGTGAGCTAAGTGAGTGTGTGCAGACTAAACAGCAGGGGTGTGCCTTTTCCTTGTAAAAAGGTTTTGCGGCATTGCAATGCTAGGGCCTATTCAGGGTTTGCAGAGGGTTGAGTGGGGTGAGGGGTGAGGTTCGAGTGGGGGGGGAGGCAGTTGTGTGCAGTCAGTGTTGGGAGAGGCTGCAGTAAAATAAGGTGTGAGAGTGGGGGGGGGTTAAGTGTGCAGGCTAACCAGCATGGGATCATAGTGTGGTCAGCTCACCATTTGTTGCCTTGTGTAGAAGAGTTTGCAGTAGCTCCAGTCCCCAGTCCACCTCTAGTCAAACTATAGTCTAACTATATATTCTCACTTAAAAATGATCACTCTAAGATGCATCACTTCTTAAGATGCCAATGCTAATGCCATCCCTGCTAATCCTTAAAGTGGTGTTACTTTTATACATCTAAGCAGTCACATGACCTCCCCTCCCCCAACAAATCTGTCTGTTAGAAGTTGGACAATTGGCATCACACAGTTAAACAAAACAAAAAAACAACAAAATAACACCTTTTGTGGTATTCAAAACATACCAAAGATCAATAATAAAGGCATTTCCTCTGCATTGTAAGCTCTCATGAGCAGAACCCTCATTACCTTCTGTATAACGTTGCCCTTGTTAGTCCTTCTCTGTATGTTATTCTGTTTATTTAATTGATGTTACTCTGTACCCCCCATTGTACCGCGTTGCGGAATATGTTGGTGCTTTACAAGTAAACGATAATAATAATTAGAATCAATACACATACTGTAATACCATGTTCGTTTTCAAGAGGGTGGTTTTGATCAAATGTTCATTGAACCCAATGCCTATTCAGCCCACTTCATGCAGAGACCCAAGTTACAATGGTAAGTAACAATCACAGTGCAAAGATGCAGAAATGGAGCAGATGGAAAACAGGAGGAAAACCAGCTGGAAGTGTGTTTGTCTTAGAACTACATTAACAGCCTGCACACAAATACAGCCTCAGGAATGCAGAGAAACAAATAAAACATAAATATTTAAAAGGATACTTGTGAAAGGGACAACATGGACTGATCAACCGCCCCTCTAAAGACCATAAACAAGTTATCAGGTTCACTGCTACCCTATGTATGTATGTATGTATCTTTATTTTTATTGCGCCCACACCTGTACTCCGCGCTTTACATAAGAGACAATACAGTACAGGGAATTATAATGTAATAATCGCAACAAGCAAAATCAGACAATAGGAAAGGAAATCCCTGCCCCGGAGAGCTTACAATCTAAGAGGTATGTTGGGAGAGTTGCAGAGACAGCAGGTGAGGGAATACGTGCTGTACATGGCAGTGCTTGGCCACAATGGGTGGTAGTCGCTCCGACTGTGAGTGTGGCACAGGAGCCATGAGTCCAAGTGATTGAAATGCATATGAAATTAATTGAAGAGGTGAGTTTTAAGGTTTGTACTAATGATGGGGAGAGAAGGCGCTTGGCATATATCGAGTGTGAGGGAGTTTCACAGGTAAGGGGCAGTGAGGGGAAAAGGTTTAAGGTGAGCGAGAGCAGTAGAGGTAAAAGTGGTGAAAAGGAGACAGTTATGGGTAGAGTGCAGGAGACTTGCAGGAGCAGAGCGAGAGCTGATATGTAGGGAGGAGCAGATGAGTGCAGAGCCTTGAAAGTAAGGAGGAGAACTTTGAAGGTGTTCGGAACATTGATGGGAAGCCAGGAGAGGGATTTAAGGAGGAGGTGAGCAGAGACTGTTTTGGGAGAAAGTGAAATTATTCTAGCAGGAGAATTTTGGATTGATTGCAAAGGAGAAAATTGTGAGGCAGGCAGGCTTGGTAGCAGTACAGTATGTTACAATGTAAATGAAAGTTTCACTTTACTACTGTTCTGCCTACAGTATGTTACAATAAAGAAGAGCTATTGCTGGAATATCATCACATGCAGATTCCTATTGCCTAAAGCATGAAACATCTATGTTTCGCATTACCTGCAAAAGGCTTAACCCCTTCAGTGCTAGAGGGTCTTGCCACCTCCATGGCCATGAACCCTCAGGCACTACCTAATCTTGTGACCGCTCTTGGCAGCGGTCCCGTGATCACTTCTGGCTTCCGGACGTCGGACTGGGTGCGACGGGGTAGGGACGGCCAGGCCCGTCCATTGGGTAAGGTCGCTTGGTGCTCTGATCATGTACAGCCACTAAAAAATGAGCAGAGGGCAATGGCGGCGTATGTCACAAGGACCCCTGGGGTGGCACTTTTCTTGATGTATCAGGGCACTGAAGAGGTTAAACCAACAATACCCCACTTTTTAAATGTTTTTAATATTTCCTGAACTTTTGAGTGTGTGTGTGTGTGTGGAGGGGGTGGTTATTATATTTTGTGGGGGGGTTATTGTATTGTGGGGGGATTTGTGTGGAATTGTGTGTGTCTGTGTGGGGGTGGTTGTGTGTATGTGTTATTGCATTGTGTGTGTGGGGGTGGGTTATTGTAGTTTGTGGGGGGGTTATTGTATTGTGTGTGGGGGAGGAGGGTTATTGTATTGTGGGGGGGATTTGTGTGGAATTGTGTGTATGTGTGGGGAGTGGGATTGTGTGTGTGTTATTGTAGTGTGTATGGGGGTAATTGTATTGTGTGTATTGTGGGGGCGGGAAGTGTGTGTGTATGGTCAGGGGGGGAGGGTGGAATGAGTGTTAGAAGGGGGGGTTGAGGGAACAGGATTGAGTGAGAGGGGGTCATTGAATGACAGTGGAGGGTGGGGAGTGAGAGGAAGAGGAGGAGGAGTGGAGAGGGCCTGCAAGGCCACCGACATACTGGGGGCCCCAATAGAAACTCTAGTCCTGGGGCCCACAAAACTGTCTGCAGCACTGTATGTAGTGATCCTTTGTTAAGGATTACAAGGTACCAGAGTATTCAGGAGTGTCTCAGTAAGTATAGACACTGATTCTGAAAACAATGACACTGAGTTTTAAGCGGGGGAACCTGGTTAAATTCCTGTTGTCAGCTCATTGTCACCTTGGGCAAATCACTTTATCGCCCTTTGTCTCAGGCACCAAAAACATAGATTGTAAGATCACCTGGGCAGGGACAGTGTCTGTAACAATTCCATGTGCTGCGTACTGCTCACTATACTGTCATTGTGAAGCGCTCTGAGTCCCTTTGGTAGAAAACCACTACATGAAATTAAGTTATTAAATACAGTAATATTATAAACTGTGATGCCCACACCACGTTGCAGTCTCTTTTAGTCCCAGATTAAGGCAGGAAACTTAGTATTTCTCTATACATGTTTATTTACAATGATAAATAATATACTAACAGGCCCATCGTCCCTTTAAGTCAAAACAAATCATAAAATAATCACCTACTCCTCTTAGGAGACTAACTAGACATGCAACTTCAGCCCTTACTAACTGGATGGACAGCTAAGCTGGTTACCACCCCAAAACATGCCCTGGCATATGGAACAACATAGCCTTTATTACATTAATATGTTACTTAGCTTTTCTCTTTCTTTTGGGGCTCCAGGTAGTTTCCTCTGGACCCTGCGAGAGTTCAGAAAATCCCTCCTCTGTAATTCCACCTTTATGGACCAGATGTCCCCCATTCAGCGCGGTCTCATGTCCTTCCTTCTTAAGGGAGCTCAGCCCCACAAAAGCTCAGAGAATGTCTCCTCTGTAAGTCCAATGTTAAGGACAGGACATCCCTGCTTCAGCCCAGTCTTGCGTCCTTCCTCTTCCCAGGATTAAGACCCAGGCAGTCCCAGCAGACTCCGCGACCACCGTGTCTATGGGACTGTTGCAGCTTCCACAGCTGGGGAGAACTCTTCTCTGTCCCCCTTCTCTGGGAACAGCAGTCACTCTCAGCATGGCAGCTCTCAACCTGCCTTAAAACACTTCCTGGTTCATTCAGCAGTTCATCCTGATTATCTGCAGTTGAACTAGCTACTCTAGGGGAAATTAACTCTCTGTATGCTGGAAAGTCCAATAGCTGCCCTATTCCAGCACCTTGAGACAGTGATTGTATCACAAAACATTACTGTAGTCTGTCTCCCATTCTTTGACCTAACGCTATGCACATCACTCATGAGAAGAGGATTCAGCACCAGGTGTTGGTTTGAGGCAGAAGAAGTAGGGGTTAATATGTGTAATGCCTCTTCCCCCAGCCAAAAGAAGAGGGGCCACATAAAAGCGTACTAATGTCTGTATAGTGGTGCAGGTGATGCTCAGCAGTTCTTCTACGTTATTCTCAGGGAACTGATGATCCGTGCAGGGCTGGTATGGGGAGCAATAAGTAGAAGACACCAGGAACTATTGTGTACACTTCATTTGCAGGAACACATATACTGTAACATCTTCTTTGGGGACTCATGAAGCAGTTCCCAAAGAGGCACAAATTGTTCCACTTTGTAGTATGGTAAAGTTACACTCCATTACTTGAATGATGGCTGTTCCCACCTCACTGGAATTACTAGGCAGGGTACACTCTGGCATGAATGCTTATACCCTATCACCTCTCATAGAACAAAGGAGTCTCTTACCCCCTAGTAATTCTAGGTTGATACTCCCAAGCCCTTGCTTACAGAACCTTCTTGGGAGTACCAGTCCATTCCCTCTCGTGGCTGGAAAACAGCCAGAACCATATAGAGGGCCCTATCTTTGGGAGTGGCACTTCCCTAGCTGGAAAATAACAAAGTGATCCTACAGTAGCACTGAACAGAAGTAGTTACAGACTGACATGACTTAGATGGATGAGATCCCCATCACTCTGGGTCCACTAAGATCTGGACTAGAATGTTCCCTCCCCTTCTTATATACCCCATAGTGACATCACTAGCCACTTTGACTAAATGTGGAAGGGTTAACTTTCTACAAAGTATCCTTATCCAGTGACATACTTGGCACCTTCTAGAAGGTGAGTGTGACTATACCACTGGCTTAATCACTTTGCAACATATACATAGACTAACTGCAACATTTGTCTAAGGGCCATTACCAGGATTAACCCCTTAACTCCCTGTAGGAACCTTGAACCTAAATAATTAACATAGCCTGCACCCAAGGGGTGCTACATACTGTATGTAACATCACTACATGTATTTTTCCACAGTAAAACTTTCAAAAGTAAAATATATATATATCGTTTTTAGTATGTTTTTAGTATAAGTTGTCATTACTCACAAATTATGTTAATTTCATCATTTTCATTTGGACTGCTCACTGACGCTTGCTAGTTGCCAGCGTTTCCAAATTTAGTTGCGATGTTTAAACCCAAAATGTGCCCCAATAACTTGCAGTGCTTTGGCATTCGCAGAAAGTTGCCATAGAGACAACATTTTCATTGGTCCTCGTGAAAGTTCACAACTTTTGCCAAAATTACTCCAAATTGGCTTTACGTAAAGGGCGATGTGACCCAGTGCCATTTGCTTCTGTGTTGTGTGTATGCTGACTAGAGCAGGAGATAGAAAAATAGAAAGGGAGAGAGGGAAAGTGAACAAAAAAGTTGTTTTACTGGTTTGAGTTATATTAGTTTTATAGTAAGTTTTATAGTTACTCTCATTTTTTTAAATTTATATATCTTTATAGTTATAGCTTTACTAGAGTAACACCCTCCTACTGTATCTATACGTTCTCCCTACCTACCATTTAGATTGTAAGCTCTTCGGGGCAGGGACTTCCTTTCCTATGGTTACTTTAATGTCTGAAGCGCTTATTCCCATTATGTGTTATATTATTATATCACGTGTATTACTGCTGTGAAGTGCTAAGTATCTGGATACCGCTATATAAATAAAGATATACATACATACATACATACATAATGGCGTGAGATCTGGCTCAAATGTGAATTTATTGTACGAATGTAAGTTTCTGCATATCATATCAGTTGCTGCTGATAAATGAGAGTGGCCTCATCATACTGCTCTCTAGAATAGAGGTGAACTAACTTTTTGCCCTGCGTCCCCCTGCCTGCTCTCCCCCACTCCTCGCACCCACCCTTACCTAGTCTGAAGTGTCAAATGATGCCGTGGGGGTCATGTGATGTCATGTCACGTGACCCAGCTGCATCATTTGACGCACGCGGCACCAAATGATGACGTGTGGTCACGTGACGTCACGTCTCGTGATCCCTCGGCGTCATTTGATGCTGCGCTACCATGACGACGCTTATTGAGGTCTGTACCTCGGGAAGCAAGGGATCCCCGGACCTGAAATGAATGGGAGTCAGCTCTGGAGACCCCCTGCTTCAATACTGTGTACTAAAACTAAAAATAATCATGAGATCTATGTGCGGGGAGACACAGAGAGAGGGACTGCTCCTCTCTGATCTCTCTGTGCAGCTCTTAGACTAGTTGCGTCCCAGTATGATTAACGCTGTCGGAGTCCCATTCAGAAGCAGGGATGCCCGCTGCGGGGGAGCTGCGATCGAGCTGCAGTCGGGATCCGTTCGACAGCACTTTTCCTCACGCCCACACCAAAAGTAAATAGTTATGTTACTTGCTTCTTCAAATGTAGGTGTGAAAACATTACTCCAGAGAACATAGCGACAAAGTCCATGCAATGTATCATATATTACTACTTTTTTTAGTAGTAAGAGTCTCAGGGGGTCATGCACTAAGCTCCGTTAAGTAGTTTTTAGAGCGCAAAGTGCTCTTAGAACGTGATGTTGCGCTGAACACGATGCACTAAGCCGCGCAAACAGGCATTTTGCGCTCTAAAACTGACTTTTTTTCAGGAAATTTTTCTAAGTCCAACTTTGCTCGTTCGTTACCCTGTTTGCGTTAAATTCTGCCCTTAAGCGGGATGCACTAAGCTACGTAACCTTAGCGTACGCGAAAGTTGCGTTCAACAGAACACGTCAACTCAAGGTAGACGCAAAAAAAGCTGGACTTTGAAAAATGTCTTGCTTTACATTTTTGCATGCGCAAACCCATACAACAGGCCGGCGGGTGTCTCCGGCTGACCCCGCGGGGGTCCCCGAGGGAGGCCGGGAGTCGCGCGGGTTTCCCCGGCTGACCCCGCGGCCGTCCCGGGGTCCCCGCGGGAGTCCCGGGTGCCCGCGGGCCTGCGGTACCAATGTTGTGCCTACAAAAATACGAAACATTATTTCTAACTAAATACACCCCCCTAACACATACAGTACAATAATGTGCAAAATAACTATTATCCAGATATGGATAATAGATTATTTGCCCATTATTAAACACTGCATTACCATACCTAAATAAAGTAAATAAAAACAGTAGCCAGCTAATCCAATGAATACAAGCAGTAACAACATCAACAATGAATTAATTAAACCATTAACCAATGAAACCATTTAATTCCTAAACCAACTCAAAATGAATAGTAACACTAACCAATCAAACCAATGAATTACTACAACATTAATGAATGTAAACATTAAAAGACAAAGAAATAAATTCAAACAATATCTGAAATAACCATAAAACGCATTAGCTAACATAATACAACATTAACTACAAATGAACACCAATCGCAAACATTTTATTACCATTAAGCAGGAAAAAAACAAACAATCACATCCACATAAGAAATTGAAATTAAAAAAACCAACAGCAATGCCAAGCCACAAATGCCCCCCAAATATTGTCATAATAATGTATTCATCTGTACCCTAAAGTGGTAGAGATTAATATTTTATCAGTCAATATGCCTCCCCCAAAAAACCAAAAAACACATTCAAAGAAGAAACCTGTAAAAAGAGACATTTACAAACATTCAATATATTACTTACCATTAGAAGCGGTGGCCCTCCAACTCCCGGGGTAACAGGAAGCTCACGTACCTTGAAGGCCTCCAACAGCATCCAATGCCATCCGCCATGAAGATCCGGATCAGGTACCCAAATCTTATTTTTTCTTTCTTTAATCACCTTCTTCTATCTTCATCTGTCACCATTTCTTGATCTTCTTTATCTTCTATCTTCATCTGTCAATCCAAAAAAACCCCATGGTAAATCCCAACCGTTGTTGTCTCGTCGTCTTCTTGGGCTCAAATGAGGCGTCACGGTCTTAAATAGGGCTTGTGACGTCACATTTAGCCTCAAAATGGTTTACAGCCACCTGTTTGGCTGTTCAAACCATGATCCGACTTTAATTTTTTTTTTTCATGACGTCATTTAAAGGGAATGATGCCAGCCAATCAGAATGGCTGGGCTTAATTTGCCTTTAAGATGACGTGACGAAGCCGGCTTCACATGGTTTAGGAATTAATTGGTTTCATTGGTTAATGGTTTAATTAATTCATTGTTGATGTTGTTACTGCTTGTATTCATTGGATTAGCTGGCTACTGTTTTAATTTACTTTATTTAGGTATGCTAACGCAGTGTTTAATAATGGGCAAATAATCTATTATCCATATCTGGATAATAGTAATTTTGCACATTATTGTACTGTATGTGTTAGGGCGGAGGGGGGGTGGGAGGGGGTCGTGTATTGATGTTTGTTAAATCTTTTTTTAATATACATGTGTTTCATAGTGTAGATGTGCTGGGGGTCTCCGGAGTTGAACCGCATTGGTTTCAGGACGAGGACCCCCTACTTCAGGAGATACAGGCCCCGTTATGGGGTGCCGGTATCCCCTGCACTTTCAAGCGTCCGCGTCACGTGACCGGGACATTGAAATTCTGCAGGGGATACCGGCACCCCATAACGGGGCCTGTATATCCTGAAGTCGGGGGTCCTCGGACCTGAAACCAATGCTGTTCTATTATTCAAATGTATTTATTTAGTGTACGATCGCCTGTAACAGCCTTGCATGGAGATGGCAAATCTCCATGCAAATGTTACATGAGGCTTTTTTTTTCTATTAGCTAGCGTACGTAAAGTTTAAGAATGCTAGCAGGGGGGGGGAAGCAACACGTATGCTGTGGGTGTTTTGAGCACGTACGTTAAAAAAATGGGCTCAAGGCCTTAGTGAATCGCGTCCACGGCCTCACTTTTTAACGGACGTGCTTTTTTTGAACATCAGAACGCAAACCCATTGAGCTTAGTGCATAGCCCCCTCATACCTCCCTAAGGAAAGGTGCCTCAGTGATTTCTGTTACAGAGATCCTGCTAGTTATGAGACAGCTGCTTGGCCTTTTAGTTTGGTATCAGAATACTTCCTCCCCACATCTACTTTTGCTGCTCCTGAAACTGTAATTAACAACATTTGCCCAAACATTGAGAACTCATTATGCTGTAGATTTGCCACAAATTGACCAGAAAAATCTTTGTCCTCTTACTGCAGAGAATGGCACCAAAATACATGCAATGTTTGCACAATTTAGGTGGAAGCCATAGATGCGCAAATTTAGCAAACCAAAAAGGTTTGCAAACCAAACTGCAAAAGATTCTCTATTCCTGAGCAAGGTAAAGATGGGTTCGCAACCTAAATACTGTAGGGGACAAAGTCCAGGAAGCCTGACACATTACCCCTTTCTTCCTAAGACCTTTGTTTCTTCCTCGTGACATAGGTAGCTAACTCTACACTGTGCGGCTTCTTTTTACAAATAGAATCTGAAGTATAAATAAAATACTAACATGCTTTGTTCTTTGCAGTCTCAATAATTGGGATCAGAGCCCCATATCCAGATAACAGAATAGAATACCATCTCCTGCCGGGCACAGTTCTCCATGATGCTAGTGTAAATGTAGAGTATGATGGTCAAAGGAAAGAGCCCAGAGAGTATACAGATGTCAGATCATGGAGACAATAATTATGGGTCTCAGTGTCTCTATTAACTAATGAAAACAGATATCATGGAACGCAATAATGAACTGTCAAAGCCCGAGAAAGAGTCAACCTCAGTTGAAAGATATACTTATTCTCATTGCGTAAAACGAGGAGTTGTTTGCATACTTTAATTCTATAGACCAGTAAAGGAGTCGATCAAAAGCAATGAACATAAAACGATCCTTGCCCTTTATGCTTTCTATGATTGGCTTGGCTGAGAAGACCAAATTCCAAAAAGGAAGTGTATTGCTAGAGCCATGCTGGGAAGGCTCATTTAAAATATCGCTAGGAAATGAGTGACCATTGGCACTGTTTCTAGCCCTTTGCAAGCACTCACTGTTCAACAGGTTAACCAATTAAAGAGAAAGCTTTGATAGCCTCTAATAAAACGGACAGAGGAATCTATGCTTTCTGGCTACATGTGAGGATTCAAAGCAACACCGAACACAAAGTCACTGTTCAGCGCTAAACATTCCCAACAGTGGGACGGACCCACTGTTTAACTTTAAAGGGCCCTTTTCTTAGTCAATGTAAAAACATTATCTCTTCATCTTATTTTTACATTTTGTTTGAGATATCCATGAGATAAAAGCAATAAGACACTCCACAGAAGCACTATTTAAGAATACCATCAAATCCCAAAGCACCTTGCAGCTTCAAGAACATGACCTAATGGGGGAGTGACCATATTTGTAAAGCACTGCGTGTCCTCATGATTGATAATGGTTCCCATTGTGCAATGTCATAAAAATACTAAAGCACAACAGGGCATTGGAGTCACACAATTACATTTCTCAGATGTGATGGGAAGCAAGAAATCAATGTTCAATTTGAGGGCAATAATATGCTCCCCAGAGTTCATTGTTGCTTTTATACAATTGTTTTTTTAATCTATCTTTCACATTCTATCCTGAAAGCTTTTTTCAAGCTGAAATTCAATCATTGAATTACTTGATTGGGGAAATTGTTTATGATGCTATTGCAGTGTAATGGGTTTTCAATTCTTTTTGTCATTATTTCACATAAATTATGATATAGACGCTGGATATAGGGTTTCCTAATGGATAAAGGAAAACCATTGGAAGAATGAGCCGATTACATCAAAACTATTACAATTGTTTGGGTTTTTGTGTTGCTATCCAATCTTCTGAAATGTGTAAACAACATACTTAGCATTTTACGCGTTGTGCTAAAAGCAGCTGTTCATGTTGCTACTTTTTTTGGGGTGGTATGGACCAGCGGTCAACCCACCTCCTCTGCCTCCCAGTATATAACTTCATATCTCCACCATACTTGCCCAGTAGAGCCAAAATGGCCTCAGGGGTCAGCCTAGCTCCGACGGGCCAATACACTTGATTGGTGGCCCAACAGCTATATTTTTAAGAGGTTATTTTTTGTCAAATACTAGCATGAAAACTTGAAAGATTTTGGGACGTGACTGTGGATCAGTTCTACTCAGGTAAAAAAAAACATAGGTATTGGGAGATGTGGGGGTTTGATGCTTTAAATTCTTCCTGCTGCACATTGCACCCACACCTCCAGCAACCAAGCAATGAAAATCCTCCCCAATCCTCTTTCAACCTTTTCTTGAATATTAAGTATTTTCTATACAATGAGATTGGGAAAACCTAAACAAATTCATTCTGGGGAAAATCTAGAATTAAGGCTCAGGGTAAGCTTTTAATAGCCCTATTAATTGGGGCGAAGCCTGGATTCATTTCAGGTTGGGATACCTTTTTAATAAAACAACATGACAGTTCTTTATAAAAACAGTAAATAGGCGGTCAAAAGTTTATTTTTTTTCTACAACTGACCTGTAGCGGGCGGCCAGGTGCCTAAAAGGTTCCCACTTCAGCTTAAAAAAATCTATTTTTAATAATATTTATAACTGGCTAAATCGTGATAATTGATGGGGGACATAAGAAAACAAAAACAAGTCTATGAAGTATATTTATGAAAGTTTGATATGCGGATGATGCCCTTTCACGAATCCACCCTAAAAACATATTTTACAAATGTCAATTTTAACATTGTACAGTAAATAAAAATAGCACTTGTGGTGCATTGACATATCTCAGACAGGTCTGCCATCCTGTATTTCCCCATTATCGCTTAGCAAACAGAGCAACAGTGTCTGGGTAACGACATGCAAATGAGCACAGTGTGTCACTCTTTACTTCTTATCCATTTTAACATGAACCCCTCTAAGCCAATGCCTGCTGTATTACACAGCTTTTCAGCGCAGCCTGGGATATAGAAGTGCAGAGCCAGTAAGTCTACTCACAGACAGCATTTTTTTTTTTTGGAGACCTCGAGTGTGCCCGTGTGCAGTCTCATTGTGTGTGTGACCTGGGTGCTTCTACTTGGGAATTGTCTTCCCCGGGGATCCAACCAATCCTTTTACGTTTCCCGATTCACATCAGCCATAAGGCCAGGATGATCCCCAGGGTCTTGAATCCTTCCCTCTTTTTTGATGTCCGGGTGCCTGTACTGGGATTTCACAGTTGGAGAATGTTGTTTATTTATCTGCTTCTTGTAATTGGGCTAACATGTGAGCCAAGATTCCACCAAGAACCCCCCTCACCCCCCCCTCATTTTCATAACAGTACACACTATGTGTTGTCTTTTTTCCTTTTGGGTGATCCTGCTCCTTCTGAATTTTGTGGAGTTGATTGAAGTGGAGGACTTTTGGAAACAAGTTCTCACCAGAGGTTTTTTAAGCAATATTCACCCAAACATTTATATAATTTATTAGTTCACTTATTTATCACTTGATTCGTTGAATCTAATAATCACTTGTATGTTGTGTGAAAGCGCCGCCCAATATCACTCTCTGGGATTTCTTCATCCAGAAAGCCAGGAAGAAAAATCAAGGAAGCGGTCCCTGGCCAAAGCCAAGTAGCCAACATAGTCTTTACTCTTGGGGAGAGAGAAGGTGACTAAACATTTATATCAAACATATCTGTACAACAAAAATAATAATAATAATATAATTTTTAACATGCATAAGTAACCAAAATTGGCCAGGTGGGTTAACAAATTCACAGGCAGCTGTTTCAACCTTTTGGGTCTCATCAGCGTGAGATTGGTTGCTGTCTATGCAACGTGAAGCTAGTACGTGGGTATAACCAGACATTAAAAAAGTTATAATGGGGAACAAAGTGGCAAAAAAAACCTCCACCGTACAGTGTACAGTAAATACAAATCCCACTTGTGGTGCATTTGCATGTCTCAGACGGCAACCATGCCATACCCTGTTATTACTTAGCAAACAGTGCTTCCACTAAGCCAGGGATATGGGGTAATAAATGAGCCCAGTGTGTCACTCTTTACTTTTAACATGTACCTCCCATAAGCTTTTAAACATTGAATTTCATTTTCAACCTGTAACATTTTTAGTTATGACGGGAACCGTTGGTCACGGGTTATTGTTTACCATGTTTCCTGCACCACATTAATAACCCAATTAGATGAGTGTACATCCTCTTCCCACCAGATAAGAAGAAGAGAAGGTCCACTTAATGGGCACTTAACGGGCAGTGCAACAAACAAAATACATCAGATAAGGGGGAAATTTACCATTTACATTATTAACAGACATTTTCCAAGACAAAATAACTTCAAATACTTGCCTGATTTTACTAAGGTTATCAATCACCAAGAATGACCCCATGCAACATGTACGGTATCGTTGTCATCAAAAAAAGCCTTCCTGGGACTGCACCTTTAATATGCTAAGCAATATGAAATAAGCATTGTAGGTCATTTAAGACCGTAACTGTTGTACAAAGTTGGAAAAACTGGCATTAAAGGAAAGAAAAAGGGCCACTTTCTGTGCTACGGAACAGACGTGGTATCATTATATAAGCCCTCCACTTTTAGCCCTCACTTACTGTATAGTTATTGCTGAGGTGGGGGCCTGAGTCCCTATTGCTACTTAAGGTGCCACACGTGGCCTAAGGTCAGATGGCAGAGAAATAAGAACACCGTGTATGGATTTTACAATGTCTTTATCTACGTCCTCTGTTAAACTTAATACATGGATCCTCTGCAAAGGACCCCTATATGCATAGCCATAAAACAATTACCCTCAATAGTAACTGGGGAGAGTCCCCTCCAACGGCGCTCGTGCTACCAGTCACATCCTGACTTAGATCCGCCCATCCTATCACTATGTACACTCGTGCTCACCAAGCCACCCTCAACCGAGCCTGTTAGCACTCAGGCTCATGCAGATCTCCCTTCATCATGCCCCAAACACACCTTTTTTTTAAAGTCTCCTCAGCCGTTATCATTGGCTGCTGGCATGTTCATTATCAGTCACATGTCCTTCGCACATTGGGAGGAACCTGCCAGGGGGCAGTGCGAGTGTGTTGATTGCATCACACAGGTGGTTACGATTACTTGACAAATTCTATGGTCTTGTGTCTACTGTTTCATCTATGGCTATTTGAGTTCGTATATATGTAGCGGGTGTACCCCTAGGGTACTATAGCTACTGGTACTGCTGTCACCTGTGAGGCTAACAAGAGGCCTGAGCCTCCGCCACTAGGAACCTGGGGTATACTTACACTCAGTGCAGCGCCTCCACTAATGAGGGATCCCAACGTGGTGGGAGTGTGTCCCCACCAGACAACCATACAGTAAATACACACATGGCTGTATGAAACAGTATTTACTTATCAGCATACTATCCTTGTTATATCAATAACACAGCATCACATAACATTGCATAACATTTACATAACATCCCACCAGCCCACGTGTCCATCCTTGCATCACCCTCTGTCCTTAGGTTAAGTGCCCTGGCACATTGGTACACTATCAGTGTCCACCAGCTAGGACGTTAGTGTGTGTGTAAGTGACAGCACTTCCCTGTGTTGAGGCCCATTGGTGCACTTTGATATACTACCTCCCTGGTTATGGTCCTAACCAGGAGAATCCTTCGTGAATCAGCAACACCGCACAGTGATCCCACGCAGCAATGTGCTGCTCTGGCAGAGATGAATCCCTTGTCTGTCTCCCGGGGGGCGGGATCTCCAGCCGGATGATCCTTGACTGACTGTCGCTTTAAGAAATCAGCGTCTGTTTCAGCACTCAGGCTGCACCACTCTCAGGCAATGTCCTGCAGCATGATCTGTCTCAAGCTATGTGAAAGGTCCCTGCATTAAGGTCTTCCCTATAGCAAGCACTCTGGTGGGAAGGTGTCTCACTCGCTGACTTCTGCGAGTCTCAGTCTCCAACTCTTCATCTTGAGAGATACCATCATAGGCTTGAGGCCTAGACTCTCTGGCAGAGGGCGAACCAGTTTGGGAAAAGTCTCTTTGTAACTGATCATTGTCTCTTTGTAACTGAACATTGTTTCTTTGGGGCACAAAACTCGAAGTGGTAGGATTTAACTGTTGGTTATTTGGTGAACTCTCTGATGATGGTGCTCGAATCGCAGGCCCATTACCCGTTGCTCCTTCGGGAGGTGCCCATCAATCGCTATTGGATGTTCTCTCCACAGGGTCTTGCATCATTTCATTGTGGCCCCCAATGTCTCTGTAGACTCTTCAGTCCCACTGTTGTTTTCTACTATCACTGTTTCTGGGTCACCTTCTCCCAATTGTGGGATAGGCAACAAATGGTTTCGGTGCCAGACATTTACCCTGCCATTCGCGTCATGTATGCGATAGACAGGGAGACCCGGCATTTGAGACTCTACTTGGAAGGGTCCCTCTCTCTCAGCGATCGGCTAATTTGTGCTTGCCGGGGATCCCTAAGTTGAGTAGGAGAACTGCGTCTCCCGGTTGGAGTTCTCGGTACCGTACTTGTCATGTCAAATAGAGATGTTTTCAATTAAACTGGAGGACAAAAGTCTTTAAATAATGGCTTTTTTTCCAGAGAATAAAATGAGTTAAAGACTCTCATTTTACTTCTAACCATTTCCCCGCTCCACGTTTTACGGTATTTTCTTCCCGGGGGACTGTATGTACAGTATGTATGCATGTATGTAGAGCAAATATCAAAAACTACAACAATCTCTGGTAAAGTAAATGCTTAGATAGAGTTTAATGCATCAGACACACATAAGGGGTCAATACAAGATGGTGATCCCGGCTGCACTGCAAGCACCCAAATCCAAGCTATTTGTCATTCTTTCATGCTATTTTGAGTGCCCTGTCCTGAACATCTTGTGTTTTGCATGTATGTATGTATGTGTGTATGTATGTATGTATGTATGTATGTATGCATGTATGTATGTATGCATGCATATTTTTATAGTACACAGCTCTTTATAATGTTTACAGACATTACAATATAATAACAATAAAGGGAATATAATAATAATAATACAGATAGGAAAAGAGCATCAAGACATACTTTATAAGTAACATTGGGAGAAGGGAGTCCCTGCCCCAAAGAGCTTACAATCAAGTAGGTATGTGCACCCCAAAACTGGAACAACCTACCAGAGACTCTCATATCCACCACCAGCTTAAGTTCTTTCAAATCTAAGGCTGTCTCACACTTTAATCTGGTCTGTAACTGTTTCATACGCTCATAATATATATTTTCTTTAACTGTGCATGCAATGTCTTGTATATAAATGTATACCTTGTTCATTTATGTAACTGTATTTGTAACCATGTATTATTTGTTTTACTCTGTGCCCAGGACATACTTGAAAACGAGAGGTAACTCTCAATGTATTACTTCCTGGTAAAATATTTTATAAATAAATAAATAAATAAATGTGGGGAGACAAAGAAACAGTAGGGTACATTTGAGTACATTGTTAGAGCAGGGGTGTGCAAACTGGGGGGTGTGCCCACAGGGGGGGGTCACAGGATTTTCTAGGGGGGCGCGGTGGTTGGAGAGGCCCCGCACTCTACCCACAGGCATGTAAATTTAATGCTGGGGGAGACGTGAGGCCTCTGCAACTTTCCTTATCTGCTCTCAGCCGGCTCTTCGGCGACACGTCGCCATGACAACGCGGCGTCACATGACGTTGTGATGTCATATGACATGCAAAGCCCAAGAGCAGTTGAGGAGGGGGTTGGCACAGGCAAGGGGGAGCGCAGACAGGGGGGCATGAACTGAAAGGTTTGCGCACCCCTGGGTGAGTGTGAGTATAAGAGCATACAGTAGTTACGTAGTGAGTAGTGGTTATCCAGGACTATTTAAAGCAGCACTCCAGGTTGCAATTCTTTTTATTTCTTTGTTTGTAGGTCATAGGATTGAAGCAGGGGCTCTCCTGAGCTGAGATGCATTCATTTCGGCTCCAAAGACCCCCTGCTTCCCAGACACTTACCTCCTTAGGGGGTGCCGGTATCTCCTTCGTGTTTAAATATCCCTCGTCGCACGGGCCAATAGGAAATCGCATGGGATGACATCACGGCTTCCTATTGGCCCGCAAGACGGAGGATATTTAAAACCTCCATTATGTTAGCCACACAGCCCAGCCGGAGGGGGGGCGCTACATGAAGGAGATACCGGCACCCTCTTCGGAGGTAAGTATCTCAGGAAGCAGAGGGTCCCTGGAGCTCAAAGTAACACAGTTCGGCTCCCGAGACCCCCCTGCTTCAATCCTAGAACTAAACCGTTTTAAAAAGCAAGAAATGCATCCTGGAGCGCTGCTTTAAACACTTTGCTGAACAGGTGAGATTTCAGATGGGTTTTGAGGCTAGAGGGAGAAGGTGTTTGGCACACACTGAGAGGGAGGGAGTTACAGAAGTAAGGGGCAGCCGGGATTACTTGCTTTAAAACAAATCCAACAGTAAATCTTGTTTTACACAAGCAATCTCAGGATAAGCAAGATAAGGAATCACATTTTTCATCAAAAGGCATTGTTGCATGGCCTTATAACCTGTTCTTATATTAAATCAAATGAGACGGGGAGTCCTAGCTAAGACCAAAATAAACTAAAGGCAGTGGCTTGTTTATTAGGTTAAGGTTTGAAAGTAACAGACAAATATAAGTATTTTAAAATATTTAAACGTTAATGTTTCTCAGGTAACCATAGTGTCTGTATGATTTTTTGACCGGTCCCTTTCATATTGAGTATGAGTTTGCAAACTGCATTTACAGGCAACTTGAGAATGCACATTTTGTTCTTTGTTTATTTTATTATGATGTCATCGTTGCCAAACATATAAACGTGTAGGACAATAAGTGGGTGATGTGCTCAGGTAATTTTGAAGCAAAATTGATGCAAAAAACATCAATGTGTCAAGGTCATTGTTCTAATTATTGTACCCATTGCCTCAGCTTGTGATGTTTGGAGTGTCAAAATAAGATGCTTTTGTGTGTCACTTTTTCTCTTTTGAATCAGCGACAAAAAATCACCAGATTTGTCAAAGAAAGAAAAACTCCATACATTTTTGTGATTTTATTTGATAAAACTGGTATAAATGATCTTATCTATAAATTCCTTGGCTTTGTCGTAATTGTGCCGCTGAGAAACTTTGATGCAACAACCCTCATATTTTTCTATGCTGTAATGAGTAGGTGGTCACAATGATAGTGATAGGACACATTCACAATCATGGACACAGTTGCACTAGCAGTAGTGGATATTGAGTGAAGAGAATTAATGCATGAATGCCTTTTGGGTCATATTAAGCCATGCACTCCATAAAACACTTTACAGCCCATTTACTTGAATTGGTTATAAGCACAGGCATATATGGTACAGTACTAGCTGAAAGTACCCGGCATTGATCGGAAATTCAAAGAAACCAACCTCATCCCTTCCCTCCTCCTCTCACCCTTGTCTCACCCCCTACCCCTTTCTCTCTCTCTTTCTCTCCCCTTCTTCTGTTTCCCTCCTCCTCTCTCTTTCCTCTCATTTCTCTCCTTCCCTTTACTTTAATACATTATGATGTTCAAAATTTCTCTCTCTCTCTTTCTCTCCCCTTCTTCTGTTTCCCTCCTCCTCTCTCTTTCCTCTCATTTCTCTCCTTCCCTTTACTTTAATACATTATGATGTTCAAAATTCTTCCCGCCTCGCTCCCTCTCCAGCATTCTCACTTTCTCCTCACGTGTCAACTCGCATCCTCTCTTTCTTTCTTCCTCTCTTTCTGTCTGAATTCTATAGCTATCTGACTCTTCTTATCTGCCACCAGGCTATGTGCATTATTATGTCACCATTATGATGTCACGTGCCAGATACCTAGCCTGTCAGAGAAATTGTAATAACTCATAGAATTAAAAATAGAATGTATCCAATTTCCAAACGTAGACATAAACCTGCTCCTTGATCTCAGAAACTATCATGCAAAATTTGGTTACGAGGTGTCCAAATGCATAGCAAACAGACAAACAGCTTTCCAACATATGTAGTAGACTAGCTAAAGTGCCCTGCTGCGCACGGGTTGCAGTCATAAAGCCCGGCTTTGCACGGGTGTCTCTCCTTTTCTCCCCCTCTGTCTGCTTCTCTGATCTCTCTCATATCTCTCTCTCCTCATCTCTCATCTCTCTCTCTCATATCTCTCCTCATCTCTCATCTCTCTCTCATCTCTCTCTCTCATATCTCTCTCTCTCTCTCTCTCTCTCTCTCTCTCTCATCTCTCACCTTTCATCCCTCATCCTTCACCTCTCATCTCTCTCCCTCCCATCACTTTCCTTTAATACCTTATGATGTCCCCAATTCTTTCCGCATCGCTCCCCTCCAGAATTCTTACTTTCTCCTCACGTACCCACCTCCTCTCTTTCTTTCTCTGCCTGCTTTCTGTGTAAACTATAGCTATCTGACTCTCATTATGATGTCACCAGTATGATGTCACATGCCTGGGTGTTGTGCCTACCAGGTACAACAGCCAGTGGCTGACTTGCCTAGAGAAATTGTAATAAATCATAGAATCCCCGTTGGATTGTCCAAACCATGACAGTTCGCCTTATTTTCATATGTAAAGTAATCCTTCCCAATGTAGTTGTTCTAGGTCTTATAGTTTGAGCGTGCATGAGACACACAGACTAACAACTTTCCAAAATATATAGTACATATAGATATATATGGTACTGTACATATATATGGCGTAGCACTGCTAACTTAGTACAGTAAATATGAAGCATAATGTTAGCCTCTTACATACGGACACTGCAAAGACAAACAGATTAATCTACAGATTAAAAAGACACATACAGTATACAAATATAGAATGGATCAGCAGTATGCTACATTTTCATTTAAAATATATACAGCTTATGAAACCTTTTAAACAAGGCTTTTACGATCACTCATTCTTCTTCCCTGTGTCACAGCAATCTGAGAATGAGCTTGTGCAGGAATGCCGGTCCTTCTGCAGCAGCAATATCGTGCAGCGTAGGTGAAGAAATGCTGTTATTATCATTTCATTCATTCAATTATTATCATTTCATTTCATGGAGAATTAAAGATCCGGTTGTAAGTATTTTGAGCTCTTACATGTGAATGTTTTAGTAGAAGGATAAAAACATTAAAGTGCCCCCCAACGCT
The DNA here is from genome assembly GCF_040206685.1 of Ascaphus truei. NCBI lineage: Eukaryota > Metazoa > Chordata > Amphibia > Anura > Ascaphidae > Ascaphus > Ascaphus truei. The sequence goes on along the minus strand of NC_134486.1, from coordinate 42,816,726 downwards.
TCATACTTCCCCCTACACTTAATTTAGACTGTCAAACATCATATAGCATACATTTTAGGGTTCTTTTCTTACACGGACAAATTAGCACGTTAAGTGCATTACTTTTTAGCTTCCTACATATTTTGAGGACTTCCCCATTGCATTAGACCAGGGGTGCGTAAACTTTTCCCCCTGCGCCCCCCTGCCTGCTCTCTTCTCCTGCTGCCCCCCCCCCCCCCCTCCTTACCTTGTCTCCGGCGTCAAACGACGCGGCGTTGCCATGGCGACGTGTCACCGGAGACAAGTTGAGGGAAGATACAGAGGCCTCACGTGATCCCCCGGCATTTAATTTAAATGCCTTGGGGAGGAGCGCTGGGCCTCTGCCACCGCCGTGCCCCCCCCCCACCCCTAGAAAATCACCCGCCCCCCAGTTTGCACACCCTGCATTAGACTACAGTCTGAAGCCATCTCCACAGTTAAGCCTCCACTGAAGATGTACAGAGCTCAATAGTCCATATAGGGAATCTAATACTGTATACAGTATGTCTTTTTTTTAATTGTCTGCCTATTTCAGTTGTGTTCGCAACAGGGTGTGGGCTGCAAAACCAAACATAGTAAGGTTACAGTGAGTCAAAATGGTGGTGACGGTGGTAAAAAAAAAAACTGTGTTTACTAAAGATAGTTACTTTGTCTAGGCAAATATTTTAATACAGGGATTTACAGCATCTGTAAATATAAATTTCTGGTAAAAAAATGTATTAGAATAATAATTACACTATCCAGTTGTTGAAACAATTAGCCGTTTAGATTTAGGCATAGCTTTGTTGTCTTTGCTATGAAAAATTAGTAAACAAATAAAAATGAATGTTAATGTGTCAGAATTATATGGTACACTCTCCACAATGTAAGCTACAGTATTTATTACAGCTTTGCTTGTTTAGAAGAATAAGCTGAAGGTAATCTTCATTTATGCAAGGTCCATTGGCCATCACAGCTGGAATTTATGGAAGATCACTTCTGGAACTGAAAAGGTTAATTGACTTCCCGCTGCGAGATAGGAACTGAGAAAAGGAAGCCACGTTTGATGGGAATTATTATTGTACCAAATGATGTTTTCTTTAAAGCACAGCTCATTCTGAACATGTTGAAAGGGCATTAGTTCGCAGTCACTTTCTCTGGAATTACCAAATCTGCTCAGGAAGCCTTCATTAGGATATTAAACAAGACTTAATAAGTGAAAGTGATTTGCATCACTGATAATCGTGTGCATTAATCAAGCAAGCTTCTGGCTTCTATTGCAATATGTTTCATGTTCCATTGAAAAGCCTCTTTAATTCTGTAGGGCTTCTTATAAGGCAAATGTTGCATTTAGAAAGCCATTTTTAAAATGATTTACTTAGCAAAGATCGCTATAAATAATGTTCAACTCACTTTGCAGCTTTATGCATCAATGTAATTAATACTATGGGTTTGTGTTAGGGATATGGACCAGATGTGTTCCCATTTACCAGACTTACACTGCACTTACTCTAATACATGTGTTTTATCCGAGTAAGTTTTTAAAGCACATGGCTACATTTGGCACTTTAATTTCAAGTCACTTTTTTTTAGGTTAAGATATATTTTTTAAGCTCAATAGTGCATATAATATTGGACATTTGAACATGTTTGCGTGTTATTTATCGAAGTCTCCCTTCTGCAAAACTAGTGAATAGATTTTTTTCTGTTTTCATTTTTATTTTAAAACCAAGTACAGCTCAACTCCCTTATAACGCTGTGCTTGGGGTCCAAAGAATCACATCGCGTTATAAGCGGATCGCGTTAGAAATAATGTACAATCGTATGCATTGTACAATAAAGTATTTAAGATACCAATAATCGTGTTGTAAAGTATTCATAAATACGAAAATTGGGAGCCACACTTGCATCGCGTTATAAGCGGATTCGCGTTGTAACGGATCGCGTTATAACAGGTTAAGCTGTACTATTGTTGCTGCTTCACTCCCGCTTTTCTATTGTGTTGATTGTTGGAGAGCCCTTGTTCTGTAAAGTCCAATGTAACTAATAATTCCCACACACACCTTTACACATGTGGAGAGATACCTGTGCAATAATCTGAACTCACCTGCGATCCCTGGGAAATGTGCTCATTTGGAGATGCTAAGTATATTAAAATTACTTAAATTAGCATACTGTGCATCCCAGTTATCTCTCTCTCGTTAGCTACATGTTACATGTTAGCACTTAACGAGGCGTTACGTCATTAAGTAAATAACGGACCTGAGCAGCCATATTAATGTAAGGTTTGAGCTCAGTTTTTAGGGCTTAAATATACCATTTAAAGAATCAGCGAGCATAGAAACATACTAGGGGGGGGACACAGACAGCATACTGTACAGTATTTTGAAGACATCCTTAAAAAATGAGCATAGTCCTTTAATGCTGTCACAGCTTTGCTCCACCTCTATGTATTAAAGTCTTTGACATTACCAGGGGACAGCAAGCTACAGCCCTGGGTGGTTTATTTACGATTTCTAATACCTTCTGCTTAACCCCTGCACAGAATGCAACTTCTGATTCTCTCTCGCTGAGCTCCTCACTTGACCATTTTGCTGCTTAATTGATTGTTATTCCAGATCTGTCCTGTGGTCTGTGGGGATATGACATTGAAACCCATGCTCTGTTTTCGTGGACCGCTTCAAAACATGGGCAACACTGCAATAAAGTCCATTCATTCCAGGGATAATGCCTTTCCTTAAAACATCTGGTGCAGCTTCTTTACCCCAGTTTTGCACCCAGGACACTTTGATACAGTAAATAACCCCCGATGGTGTCTGATGTTCATAATACACATTTTGGGCCTTATTCAGAGAGGGTTGATAAAAAAAATCGCCAGGGAATGTAAAATGCCGTTTTTTTGGGTGTTGCTATCACGGTATTCAGAAAGGCTCGAATACCAGTGATAGCAAAATGCCCAAAACGGGCGAGTTGCTGCCAGCGATAGCATCAACCCTCAGAAAAGGCCTTAACCGGCGATTCATTTCTGCTGCAGAGAGAGCTGCTCTGAGAGAGCCACCTCTCCCAGCTGAAATGTCACCCAAAAATTATTTATTTAAATATACATTTCTTTAATAGTGTAGTGGTGCAGGGGGTCTCCGGAGCTGAACCACGTTGGTTTTATGTCCGGGGACCCGCTGCTTCCTGAGATACAGGCCTCTTTATGGGGTGCCGGTATCTCCTATGCAAGGAAATGTCCCAGTCACGTGACGGGGGACATTTCAATGCAGAGGGATACGGGCACCCCATAAACGTGCCTGTATCTCGGGAAGCAGGGGGTCCCCGGACATAAAACCAACGAGGTTCAGGTCCGGAGACCCCCTGCACATCTACACTATGAAAGAAATGTATATTAATAAATATTTTTAAAAACATCAATACACGCCCCCCCCCCCCCCCCTCCGCCCAAACCCATACAGTACAGTAATGGGCAAAATAACTATTATCCAGATATGGATAATAGATCATTTGCCCATTATTAAACACTGCATTAGCATACATAAATAAAGTAAATAAATACAGTTATACTTACTACAACACCAGGTCCCTCTGTCCTCCGTTGCCAGAAAGCATATATATATAATAAATACATTATTATGGCCCCTAACCCCTTAATCAACTTAGCGGTTACTAACCGCTATAGTCATTAAGGGGTTAACCCACCCTGACCTGATACAAACCCAGGAGCCCTAAGCACCCACCCTGGACTGCCTATACCCACCCTATACCCATTTAGTAGTATTGTGGTACATCATACCCATATAATAATAATATTGGCAAGATAAGCCTCTATAGCACTGAATGGGCACCCTAATTACAACACTTTAATACACAAGACACACAATAATAAAACCTAACTAAACTCCAAAAAAAAACACTTCACTAAATACAAACAATAGCCAGCTAATCCAATCAATACAATCAATAGCAACATCAACAATGAATTAATTAAACCATTAACCAATCTAAACAATTAAGTCCGAAACCAACTCAAAATGAATAGTAACACTAACCAATCTAAACAACGAATTACTCCAACATTAATTAATTTAAACAGTAAAATAGAAAGAAAGAAATTCTAACAATATCTGAACTAACCATAAAACACATTAGCTAACATAATATAACATTAAATACAAACAAACACCAATCACAAACCTTTAATTACATTAAGCATGAAAAAACAAACAATGACATCCACATAATACATGAAATGCAAAAAAGCAACACCAATACCAAGCGAGAAATGCCCCCCAAATATTGGCATAATAATGTATTAATCTATACCCTAAAGAAGTACAGATTAATATATTATCAGTCAATGTGCCTCCCCCAAAAAATCAAAAACACATCCAAAGAATAAACCTGTAAAAAGAGACATTTACAAACATTCAATATATTACTTACCATTAGAAGCGGTGGCCCTCCGACTCCCGGGGTAACAGGAAGCTCACGTACCTTGAAGGCCTCCAACAGCATCCGATGCCATCCGCCATGAAGATCCGGCTCAGGTACCTCAATCTTCTTTTTTCTTTCTTTACTCACCTTCTCAGCCCAAGAAGACGACTAGGGCCATCATCCGTTGGGATTTAACATGTGTTTTTTTTGGATTGACAGATGAAGAAAGAAGATAGAAGATAAAGAAATGGTTACAGATGAAGATAGAAGAAGGTGAGTAAAGAAAGAAAAAAGAAGATTTGGGTACCTGAGCCGGATCTTCATGGCGGATGGCATCGGATGCTGTTGGAGGCCTTCAAGGTACGTGAGCTTCCTGTTACCCCGGGAGTCGGAGGGCCACCGCTTCTAATGGTAAGAAATATATTGAATGTTTGTAAATGTCTCTTTTTACAGGTTTATTCATTGGATGTGTTTTTTAATATTTTGGGGGAGGCACATTGACTGATAATATATTAATCTGTACCTCTTTAGGGTACAGATTAATACATTATTATGCCAATATTTGGGGGGCATTTCTCGCTTGGCATTGGTGTTGCTTTTTTGCATTTCATGTATTATGTGTATGTCATTGTTTGTTTTTTCATGCTTAATGTAATTAAAAGTTTGCGATTGGTGTACGTTTGTATTTAATGTTATATTATGTTAGCTAATGTGTTTTATGGTTAGTTCAGATATTGTTAGAATTTCTTTCTTTCTATTTTACTGTTTAAATGTATTAATGTTGGAGTAATTCATTGTTTAGATTGGTTAGTGTTACTATTCATTTTGAGTTGGTTTCGGAATTAATTGTTTAGATTGGTTAATGGTTTAATTAATTCATTGTTGATGTTGCTATTGATTGTATTGATTGGATTAGCTGGCTACTGTTTGTATTTAGTGACGTGTGATTTTTTGGAGTTTAGTTACGTTTTATTGTGTGTCTTGTGTATTAATTTATTGTCATTAGGGTGCCCATTGAGTGCTATAGAGGCTTATCATGCGCATATTATTATTATATGGGTATGATGTACCACTATACTACTCAATGGGTATAGGGTGGGTATAGTCAGTCAGGGGTGGGTGTTTAGGCCTCACGGGTGGGTGAAGGGGGTATTAGCCCTAAGGATGGGTATTTAGACCTTGCGGGTGGGTAGCGGTTGGGTAAACCCCTTTATTACCTTAGCGGTATTAACCGCTAAGGTAATGAAGGGGTTAACTCCCCCCGCAACCCCCCCGCAATGCCTAAACAGCCACTAAGGGCCAAATTCCCCCTTCACCCACCCCCGCTAGCCACAGTATTGTATTGTATGTTTTTACAGTAAGCCTGGCACGGGTGTTTAACCCCTTCATTGCCTTAGCGGTTAGCCGCTAAGGTAATGAAGTTGCTGTACATGCATGTTTCCTGCCTCGGATGCATGCCGGGGGGGGTCCGGAGCTGCTATTAATGGCTATCAGCGCCGGAAACCCCCGGCATCAATCCTAGGCAGGAAAGGGCCCTGATTTTTTCTAAGTCCCGACACATCGCAGCTCATCGAGGCCATCTCCCCACCAATTTAGCAAAAATTTTGTGGTGAATTGGATTTAGGGAGAAGAACGCCTTTTAGGGCTGCGATGGGCTGCGATAGGCCACGACAGCTGACTCGCGGGTCTCTGAATCGCGCGAGTTTTTCAACCCTCCGAAAATGGTCAATAAGCGGCTGATCGCCGCTCAGTTAGCGATTTTCTGTGGGTGATAAAATTTTGCGTCGATATAGGCCGTTATCGAGCACTTATCAAGGCTTTCTGAATACGAGTAGCCATTTTGGTCGATAAGTGCTCGATAAGAGCCTTATCGAGGCTTTCTAAATAAGGCCCTTTGTCTTTTAAGATGAGAGAAAGTAGTAGCACCTATACGCATAGACCATGCTCCTAGGACAGTTGTTTTTGGCTCTGCTGTGCAGTTTGAAAGACATGAGTAGAGAAGCTCCTTCTACATCTTGTCTCATTCTCTGCAGTAGAGGGATGGACTGCACTTGAGTCATATGAGGTTCTCTATAGTTCCGTCCTCCTACAGCAGGAGGGGCCAACTCCAGTCCTCAAGGGCCACCAAAAGGTCAGGTTTTAAGGATATCCCTGCTTCAGCACAGGTGGCTCAATCAGTGGCTCCGCCACAGATATTGTACCTGAAACATCTCCAGCTCTTGCTTAACCTGGTCTTCAATAGCCCCCTGGATCTCTGCTATGCCGCAGTGACCTCCGTCTGCTCCTTCGAAAGGTGATTTGTCCTAATTTCTTCATGTATTTTTCTTTAAGATTTGGGGAGTGTCGCGCTGCTTCTACCAAGTGTATCTTGGTACGGTGAATATGAAATTGATTTAGAACAATTATTGACACAATCGCAGTGCTATAAAAGGATATGTTGAGTTTTGCCAAGGAATTTGTATTGTTTTATGATTCCATCTACAGCAGAATGTTTAAGACTGCTATCTTCAGTGTTATTTAATTACCACAGGCAAATATATATATATATATATATATATAGTGCAGAATAAATGAGTTCTTCAGTATTAGGTGATACCTTTTTTTGTTGGACTAACAATTTATGTCATAGGACAAGCTTTCGAGAGTTCTCCTCTCTTCTTCAGGTCTTCAATACTGATATACAAAGGATTCAATGGCTTGAATCCTTTGTATATCAGTATTGCTTGACCTGAAGAAGAGAGGAGAACTCTCAAAAGCTTGTCCTATGACATAAATTGTTAGTCCAATAAAAAAGGTATCACCTAATACTGAAGAACTCATTTATTCTGCACTATCGCAACTGGACTAACACGGCTATTTTCAGCTATATATATATATACTTAGTTAAGTTATGTATGGTAAACCCCATCCTCATTGCTTCATTGCATAGGTAATAGTGGGTGGGGGAAGTGGATGGACTGGGCGCTTCCTAAACAATATAATAATTAGTGTGATAAGTGACACACCTTAAGTACACACAATAAACCTATCACCTTATAGTGTTAAATAGAATAAATTAAAACCAGTGTACACTGGCGACACACTTTATTCGAGCTCGGCTAGTCCCACGAATTCGGGTATACCCGGGTGTATTGAGGTTTGTGACTGTTTTCTGCCCGAGTGCATTGAGGTATTTTCCAGGCAGGGATTGAAGCATTTTATTCCCGCTGGCTGCAATACTGCACAGTATATATATATATACTGCATTACAATTCATGAATTTATGCCATCTGGTAGACACGCGAAGCATTGCAGCCTATTAAATCCTAATCATTATCATTTAACAGATCAGCCGCCCGTCAGCCAGGCATGAACCCAGGCTGGGAAGGCAAACGCAACGGGGCTTGTCAGAGGTGAGGAGCGGCGCATTCCAGGTATCTGCCAGGTACATACTGGGTATTTGCTTGAATAAAGTGTGTCGGTGCAGTACAACAGCAGCTCAACTTCCTCTGGTGGGATCGTTCCTAATCCCAGGATGTGGAGTATTCTTTTCTTGGGGTTGAGGAGGAGCGCTGGATCTCGTGATATGTGAAAAAATATAAATATATATAGTGCAGATGGTAATTCACTGCTTTAAAAGATGTAAAACATAAGAAATGAACTCACAAAAAACGTATAAAATCACTGCATGTCAGAGATCCTTCTCTCTCTGACTGGAGCCCTTTATGTTACTGGAGTCTGTATCCTCTCAGTGAAGTGGATGATATGAAAATAAAGAAAACCACAAATAGTGCAAATAGTATGAACTATACAAATGTATTATGCACAGGTAATTAGGAAACTCCCATTTTCCATAATAAAGTGGGTGGTGGAGAGAACCGCCGATAGAAGCAGGCTGCTGTTCGGTGCTTCACTTTCCCCTCACAGTGTAGTTCAATGCCAGTCTATGCCGTCGCGTCACTTCCGGTTTCGCGTCACGTCACTTCCGGTTTCGCGTCACAGGTGAGGGCGGGAAGCCAGAATGGGAGTGATCTCAGCAGTGGATTGCCAGTACTTGCCAGTCCTTCCAGGCGCCGAATCTCTCTAACTCTACGCGTTTCGCAACAGCTTCGTCAGGAGTACAATTGTATGGGTGTGCTCTTGTGTACTATATAGGCCCATCAATTAGTGTAGAGAATAATATGGTGAAAGTTAACCCCCTCAGCGCTCACACATAGCGCGAGGTCCAAAGCCCCTACAGTGAATAAATACATAAATACATAGCTAGACAATCTTTATATAACTAGAAGAAGATAAGATATAAAATAAAGTTTTTTTAATTATGAACATATTGGTGTAAATAAAAATATTTCTAAATAAAATATACACGTTAAAATGTTTCTATAAGCTGTATCCTAAAAATACACTAACTGTGTATAGAAGAGAAGAGGTATATGGAGGAAGGAAAAAGAAGATAGACATAATTATTAATCATGGTACATTGTTAAATAGAAAGACATAAATGTCTTATAAATTGCAATCAAATAGATCATGAGGGACACATTTTTTATAATAAAATAAAATAAAATATACCCATAAATTGCATAAATATAAATTTATAAATATGTTTGAAGGACAGTTTAAAATATTGATAATATTGATAATAGATGTTGTAAAGTACATTATAAAATTTCTTTAAAATATATAATAGACAGTATAGTATACATGTTATTTAATATTTAAACTAGAAAAGCACCAATATCTATATCTACATTGAGACCTAGGGGGGACATGGTTTGCAATAGACTAAATAGTATGGCCAGAAGAGAAACATATTGGATTCACAAAATGCAAACCATGTCCCCCCTAGGTCTCAATGTAGATATAGATATTGGTGCTTTTCTAGTTTAAATATTAAATAACATGTATACTATACTGTCTATTATATATTTTAAAGAAATTTTATAATGTACTTTACAACATCTATTATCAATATTATCAATATTTTAAACTGTCCTTCAAACATATTTATAAATTTATATTTATGCAATTTATGGGTATATTTTATTTTATTATAAAAAATGTGTCCCTCATGATCTATTTGATTGCAATTTATAAGACATTTATGTCTTTCTATTTAACAATGTACCATGATTAATAATTATGTCTATCTTCTTTTTCCTTCCTCCATATACCTCTTCTCTTCTATACACAGTTAGTGTATTTTTAGGATACAGCTTATAGAAACATTTTAACGTGTATATTTTATTTAGAAATATTTTTATTTACACCAATATGTTCATAATTAAAAAAACTTTATTTTATATCTTATCTTCTTCTAGTTATATAAAGATTGTCTAGCTATGTATTTATGTATTTATTCACTGTAGGGGCTTTGGACCTCGCGCTATGTGTGAGCGCTGAGGGGGTTAACTTTCACCATATTATTCTCTACACTAATTGATGGGCCTATATAGTACACAAGAGCACACCCATACAATTGTACTCCTGACGAAGCTGTTGCGAAACGCGTAGAGTTAGAGAGATTCTGCGCCTGGAAGGACTGGCAAGTACTGGCAATCCACTGCTGAGATCACTCCCATTCTGGCTTCCCGCCCTCACCTGTGATGCGAAACCGGAAGTGACGTGACGCGAAACCGGAAGTGACGCGACGGCATAGACTGGCATTGAACTACACTGTGAGGGGAAAGTGAAGCACCGAACAGCAGCCTGCTTCTATCGGCGGTTCTCTCCACCACCCACTTTATTATGGAAAATGGGAGTCTCCTAATTACCTGTGCATAATACATTTGTATAGTTCATACTATTTGCACTATTTGTGGTTTTCTTTATTTTCATATCATCCACTTCACTGAGAGGATACAGACTCCAGTAACATAAAGGGCTCCAGTCAGAGAGAGAAGGATCTCTGACATGCAGTGATTTTATACGTTTTTTGTGAGTTCATTTCTTATGTTTTACATCTTTTAAAGCAGTGAATTACCATCTGCACTATATATATTTATATTTTTTCACATATCACGAGATCCAGCGCTCCTCCTCAACCCCAAGAAAAGAATGCTTCATTGCATAGCCAGTTAACCAACCCCACACTGATTAGACCCATTAAGGTCGAAACAGCTGTCTGTGGGTGGGTTTTCTGGCTATCCATCTTAACCCTGGCTGTGCTCAAAGCTGTGACCATGCAGAAAGCTTAAGCCTATAGGGAACCATGTATAAAATGGTTTTTGAAGCAAAAAGTGGCATTGTGTGGTCATTTGCATGTCATTTCCCAGAATCCCTTGCTGCAGTGGAAGTGCTGTGTGCTGGGTGATAATGGTGAAAGGCGGGGTTGCAGACCTGCCTAAGACATGCAAATGAGCATACAGTATATTTATGTGTGTGTGTGTGTGTGTGTGTGTGTGTGTGTGTGTGTGTGTGTGTGTGTGTGTGTGTGTGTGTGTGTGTGTGTGTGTGTGTGTGTGTGTGTGTGTGTGTGTTTGTGTGTGTGTGTGTTGCATATTGAACTGTGCACAGAATTGGGGAGCAGAATGGGATGAAAACATTCATTTGTTTGGTCCATATTAACATAAATGTCATCCAACAGGGCAAGTTCTCAATATTTCTCCTACTGTCCATATGTTTCACCATTTTCAGCAGGAGATCCCCTGAAGGTCAAATAACTGCCAAACCTCATGTCAGGGTGGTCCTGCTCACTTTGTAGCATGCTACATCCTGTGACAGGTGCATCTATTTAAAGTATGGATTTTAGTATGAGCTAAATAAAGGCATTATCCATGGAATGCTCTACGAACATCTCAAGAACATGGAAAGATCTAATCACATCTTGGGCCACGCACCCATCTATCTCTCTGGCGTTCATGTTCATTCAGTTGAAAAGCAATAAAACATTTTTTTATTATGTACAATAGGTTTTTAAATAAAACGTACACAGTCTATGCCTTCATGCTTCATCTTTGTGCTATCATTCATTTGTCAATATAGTACTTCATTATACACGAACTTGCAGTGTACAAATCATTTTTGAGTCATAAAGATGCTTAGAAACTGTTAGGATTATGACAGCACTACGTTTAAAATTCAGACAGGTTGTTATGCAATAAATTACATCTGCTTCTCACTCACTTTTCAAGCAGTTCTTTTCAGGCTTGGCAGAAAAATCCTTATGAAGATGAATAAGTGTGACAAATTTCACATGGAACAATATGTATAACCACTTAAAATGAGTATTACACTCCACGTTATAATCTCTTATCAAGCCTTAACCCTTCACTGCTGATGAAGCCTGCAATACATTGTAGCGTTCTACTCTATAATGTGACAATAAGAAACTATAGCAAAGGTTGGTATGCATTCTGTAGACCACACATTGTATGGTGGGCTACTGCAGAGTAGAAAGTAATTATGCATTTGCATTTGGAATTTACTTTGTTTACAAAGATAAAAACACCTTAGGATATCATCTGCGGTGTCCAGCAAAGCTCTGTTCTGGGGCCCCTACTCTTCTCAGTGTTCATTAATGCCTTCCTACAGCTTGTAAGGGAGCTTCAATACACATGTATGCGGATGACACAATTTTATATGCACACAGCCCTAACCTCTCTGACATTGGACATGTACTTCAATCTATCTTTTTGAGACTTGAAAATTAGATTTCCCCGGCTCGCACCCCACAACTTGAACAGTCTACTGGAGACTCTCACATCCTCCACCAGTCTATGTTCTTTCAAAACTAAAGCTGTCTCACATTTTAATCTGGCTTGTAACTGTTACATATGCCTATAACATATATTATCTTTAACTGTGCATGCAATGTCTTGTATATACTGTATTGTACTGTATAACTCTTTTCACTCATTGTAACTATGTGTTTGTAACCTTGTATTATTTGTCATTATAACTCTGTGCCCAGGACATACTTGAAAACGAGAGGTAACTCTCAATGTATTACTTCCTGGTAAAACATTTTATAAATAAATAAATAAATAAATTTAGTTCAATATGTCATAAGGTTTCTACCAGTGTGTGAAGATGGCTTACCCCAGGGCTCTGTCCTGGGACCTCTTCTCTTTTCTCTGTACATACTCTCTCTATGTGACCTAATAACATCTTTTGGGTTTAATTATCACCTCTATGCCGACGACATACAAATATACTTTTCAGCACCTGACCTTACACCTGCTGTACAAACCAAAGTTTCTGAATGTCTCTCTGCTATATCATCCTGGATGGCCCTCCGTCGCCTTAAACTCAACATGGCTAAAACAGAGCTCCTCATACTTCCTCCCAAACCTGGCCCTACTACCTCCTTCCACATTACTGTTGGAACTACAATCATTCACCCAGTAGCCCAAGCACGCTGCTTAGGGGTCACACTCGACTCCTCTCACATTCGCCCCTCACATTCAAAACATTTCTAAAACTTGTCGCTTTTTCCTCCGCAATATAACAAAGATACGCCCTTTCCTCTGTTGCTCGACTGCTAAAACTCTGACTCAGGCCCTCATTCTCTCCCGTCTTGATTACTGTAACCTCCTGCTGTCCGGCCTTCCCGCCTCTCACCTGTCTCCCCTACAATCTATCCTAAACGCTGCTGCCAGAATCACTCTACTCTTTCCTAGATCTGTCTCAGCATCTCCCCTCATGAAATTCCTCTCCTGGCTTCCGATCAAATCCCGCATCTCACTCTCCATTCTTCTCCTCACTTTTAAAGCTTTACATTCTTCTGCCCCTCCTTACATCTCAGCCCTAATTTCTCGTTATGCACCATCCAGACTCTTGCGTTCTTCTCAGGATGATTTCTTTCTACCCCCTTTGTATCTAAAGCCCTCTCCCGCCTTAAACCTTTTTCACTGACTGCCCCACACCTCTGGAATGCCCTTCCCCTCAGTACCCGACTAGCACCCTCTCTATCCACCTTTAAGACCCACCTTAAGACACACTTGCTTAAAGAAGCATATGAATAGCACTGTGGATATTCTGAACACATGATACATAAAGCTTGGCCCCCTGCAGACGCACTTACCAGAACTCCCTCCTACTGTCTCTGTACATTCTACCTACCTACCTACCTACCAATTAGACTGTAAGCTCCTCGGGGCAGGGACTCCTCTTCCGAAATGTTACTTTTATGTCTAAAGCACTTATTCCCATGATCTGTTATTTATATTATCTGTTATTTATTTGATTACCACATGTATTACTACTGTGAAGCGCTATGTACATTAATGGCGCTATATAAATAAAGACATACAATACAATACAATATTGATTAGAACCTTGTTGTAAATATGACCTTATAATACTGTACCTACATACACCTTTACCCTCACTTCTCAGTGACCTCCAGGCAAGCCATGTTTTTGGGTTAATCAGACACGCATTCTCGCTAATTCACTGCTTGTCTCCAAACCCCTGGTCTGGTTGGGGTTCCCTGATAAAATGATTGAAAAACACTGCCCTATCTGATGTCATAAAGATTTTAACACATCGTTAGTGATGCATTATATTTAATTCACTTGTCATTCTGTTTATGTAATATATATAACTCTGTACCCCATTGTACCACGCTGCAGAATATGTTGACACTTTCCAAATAAACGATAATAATAATAATAATAATAACTCACTTGATTGAAAATTAACATGACTAATTGCTACTCACCACACAATAAAGGGCCTTAAATCAGTCCACACTGAAATAAAACATATAGGGTGCTGGCATTCGGATAGGTATAAGTTGGACATTCATCCTGTGTAAGGTGGCAATGGGTGCTGAGTTATGTTTATTGTCTTATTTAGTCTCTAGGAGCAAGCAGATCTGGGGAATTCACTAGTCTTCTGGGTCGGTTGTCGGGCACAAGAGCGACTATACGACTGTCGGCTAGGATTTCATCCAGACCAGGCCTGCATTACATGGATGGGCAGGAGAGGTTTACGCTGGATTCAGCACTTGCTGAATTGTTAAGGCAGCAACGATTACGTTGGCCTCCCGGATGTGTTGGTAATACATGCGAGGGGCCACGACTTGGTTCTATGCGCCCAGTCAAGCTAGTGCGAGACATGAAAAGGAATGTGACAAACATTGTGGTGGTTTTTCCCAAAGTGTGTTTTATTTGGTGGGAAATGATCCTGCGTTTGTTTTGCCGTGGGGCTAGGGACAGGTGCAGGTTTAACAAGGCCATGGGAAATGTTTCAAAGGGAGGCCACTAAGTAAGGCACACACTGTTAAAAGAGGCCATATCTGGATTGTTTTGGAAAGATGGGATACACCTGTCAGAGGAAGCTGTCGCCATGGCGGGGACAATTTAGAGATAAATGTCCTCAGCCATGACAGGGGTTGTGCCTGTAAGGCTGGGAGAGCCCAAGAGGTATATGCATACCGGGTATAATGGCGCCTCATTGCGGCTGGTGGAATAATTCTGCTAGCCCGTGTGGGCACCTTTGGACTGTGAACTACGGTTGGGCTGCCTGGCAGGGCTGAGAGAGTTGGAAATATGTTTATTTCAAATTAAGGACACCCTTGTATCTATCCCAAGCCTTGTTGTATTTGAAAGTCTATCATATCCTTCTCTCCTTTCTTTCTTCTAAGCAATTACAATTCTTCAACTTTTCCTAATGCATCCTCAGTAGCACTTCTATGAACCACCTCCATTTTATTACCATTCTTTTGAAGATTCCGCTTCCACAACAAAACACAATACTCTGTGAGGTTGCAGCAACTGCATTATGGGAAATAACGTCTGTACATCCCCCTGTGTGATACTGCTCAGTAAATTACATTCTATAATTACAACATATGCATTTTTGTTATCAAAGACATTGGGCCATGTCAGACTCCTGTATACAACAAAAGTCAAAAATACCCAATGCTACATCCAATGTGACAGAAAATACATAGTAAAATACTTAAATGTTTGTATGTTCATAAGTAAGGGTCATTTGGTTAAACCCTTTGGCCAGAGCGTTATAAGCCTGCAGCCACGTCACAGCATGACCAGTATGCAGGTCCTAACACTACCTGTGAAAATTCGCATTTACCTTTACAGTGGAGGGAGAACGGTCTCAATAGACCTGTCCTGCACAGGTACATGGAAAATCCTGCTACTTGTGTTTATGTCAGCCTCCTGCCATAAGACTTGAATAGGCCATGAGGTGTCATGGCAGAATACTGCTTAGTAAATATGGACCATAATTGTTGACAGAGATCACATGCATGTACTGATCACACTACAGCCACATATTTGTGAATAGATAGATTACACAGAAGACAACTTCTCAACAATAAGAGTAAGATTTTTGTGTAAAATAGATGTACTTTACAACAGTGTGTCACTATAAATTCTGCAATACTGCTTTGCATTTAAACTATGACAATGAATGAAGACTCAAATAATGGCCCTTTTTCTAAAAGATTACTTTTTTTTATTTGTTAATGCATACATAAACCTTTCTTTTTTTTTTTTCTAGTTCAAGACTCAAATTCTCAGCAATCAGCAGAGAAAGAAAGATGCTGGTTTGTAGAACGCCGAACATCATTGCGTGACTTCCCCGCTTTCTGTGCAACACTTAGACGGGATTGACACGGTAGCAGAACAATCAAATCTATTATAAATTAAAGGTGATCACATGTTTAATTCAGTCTGGTTCCTGCAATATCCTTATAAAATCTTTCATTAAAAAAAATAAGTTTTTCTGACCTTTAAAGAAAATTCTTGCTTCGAGCTATGTATAAAAAAAAATCCTTCCTTCTCAGCTGCGTTAAGAATCTTTTCTTCTTATACAGAAGGCACCACAGTGGTTTGTAACCGTCATAAAAGCCTACAAATTCTTTTGAGGCTAAGCTACTCAGCTATTCAACTCCTACCACAGAAACTTTGAAATTCAAAAAGAAAAAATAATGTACGTTTCTGAAGGACATGTGTTGCTGTAGGTAATCCTGCTAATTAAAAGTGATGCCTGGTAGGAAATGATACTTTAAAAAAAAAAAAAGTTTTAGGAATTTATTACAACCCTGAAGGTATCTTTGTATGCATAAGGCTTTACATGCCACTTATGCAATTTTTGTTTCTGATCTGTTTAAAGCTTCTCTGATGCTCCCAGAGCAGGGAACAGCACAGTTAGCCTTTCTGTGTATTTTGGCTAATTGAATTATGTGAAAACACATACTAATGAAGCATACGCCATAGTGTTTGTCAAGCAATAGTTCAGTTCAATGGGCCTTTGTTTCTATGGGAAAGGTCCCCCTTTAGCACATACTTTATAACTGATTGCAAGCGTCTAAACCTGGTGTGTAAAAATACAGTAGAAAGTTAAAAAAAATAAAAATACAGCAAAATAAATGAGAAATTTAGAGGTGGATAAAACTTTATAATATCTCGCAATGTATCTCGCAATGTACTAGAAGTTCTGAGGTTTCACTGGAATTTGACTCAATTCTAGTGAAATTGACTCAAACTTGTTTAAGTTCCAAAAAAAATGGTGAATTTCACCAACAAATCTATATTGAAACATCAAGACCTCAAAATAGGGCTTTCTCGCTCTGAAAAAGAAATAGAGTTTGCCGTTTGCTGGGTAATTTGCTGGCAAACGTTAATAACGGTGCAAAATGCCAAATTCTGCATACTTTGCGATTGTGGGTATGAAGTTCACACATCTCTAGCCAGGAGACTTGGATAAATATTCCTCTAAGATTTTTTTTTTAAAAAGATAGAGATTAACCCACACACACACAGCATAATCAGAACAATATGCAAAATAACTCAATAGTGAATCAGTAAAGTGAATAGTACATAAGTCAATGTACCCGAAAGAAAATTCACTTATATGCACACTTCTGAATTTAAAATATAACTTTTAATGTTATTACTTAAAACATATATTACCGAGTGTTTGTGTAACAGTATTTAATAAGAAATTAAACAAAGTACCTAAATCCCCTCATACTGTATATAAATGACCCCTCGAGCACGTTGAATACTGCTGGCTCCCTGGGCAGTGCACTGCTTTTGCCTTTTTTGTTGTAATTTCCATGGGAGATATGTCGATACAAGTGGGTTCTGCCACTCAACAAGAAAGCAAGCTTTGTGACTACGCCTGGGTGGAACATTAGGTAGAAGACAAGAGGAATTCAAACAGAGAGGGGAATGAAATAAGCATCTAAGGGTTTTTAGGTGTGGGGGGGGGGGAAGAGTCTGTGTTTCAAGGCAAAGCTGGTGCAATTCTACAGCAAGAAATCTGCACCAGGAGTACCAAGGAAAACAAATCTATTTAAAACAAATAGGATTTCTTTCTGCGATACATCTGGTTTTTAGATTTCCCCCAGAATTGCACCACATTTGCCTTGATACATACAGGGAGATTCCCCAAACTCCAATAAGGAGTACTGTATTAATCCTTTATTCACTGACATTGGCTATCGCATGAAAAGCTCCATTGAAGTCAGAATAAGGGCAATGGACTTTACCCCCGCAGTTAACGTGGGATCGAGATGCGATCCCGCTTACCACAGGATCCACAGGATGCTGACCACAGGCCACTAAGTACTGATCATTACAGACGTACTTTTGTCTTACAAATGTCACTCCGTTACAGGGCAGCGTATGTGTTAGTGTTATTAGGAATATATTTAGCAAATATAAAAGGAGAGAATTACAGCCAGTGATGCCGTCTGTGAAGGTATAAAAAAAAGAATCCAGAAAGAACCCGTGGGGGCTCTGCACCTTTAATGAACACTTCAGTGCCAGCAAATGCTTACACCCCACATTGAACCGTTAATATGTCACATCTGCTCACAGTATGCATTTGCACTTCCTACGGAAACGTTCAGTAGGATTTTTAAATGTACACATGGTCAATGTAAATAGACCAGCATGCAGTATGCAGACGTTTACTTGTAAAATACAAGTAGGTTTATTAAAAGGTCAACATTCTGTCCAATTCGGGACCTCCATCCAGATATAAAGAACGCACAGATGTGAACCCATACGTGTGTATACATGGTATCTGTGCTCGTGTCTCTCCATGCCTGCAGACTGTAACATAGTCATCCCGTAGCAGCCATGCTAGCAAGGATTGTGAGCCTATATTGCAGGTTTTTAAATGGCAAAGAAGGGGGAAAGATGTCCACTTTATAGGGGCCCAGATGGAAACTGCTAGGGAAAGCCAATAGATCAGCATATAAAATTCAGCACACATGTAAAATGGCAAGGTTTATTAAAATGTCGATAGTTAGGTCGTATGTACAGGTAGGTATATTACAGCCTTGAGATAATAAATATACAATAAACAAAGGATTCTCTAATATACTGTAGTAGTGTACTACAAAAACCCAACCAAAAGAGCAGCATCAAAAATAGTCTGTGAGCATATGCATGATGGTTGGTATAGGATTGGTATAGGACTGGTATAGGTCTGGTATAGGACTGGTATGGGTCTGGTATAGCTCTCGTATACAGTAGCTCTCGTATAGCTCTTGTATTATAGCTGCAAAGGCAATTGACATTAGTGGGGGAGGGCAAGGCAGCTCTACTTAGCAGAGTACCCATTGATTTATATATCTCCCAAAACACTCCTCTAAACAGCATGCGGACACACCTGCGATATTGGAGAAATAAGCTAATTGTAATACACAATGTATATTTCAATTATTTAAATTTACATATTTCCTCTGTATCCCAGGTGTGCTCAGAAGTACAGTACCTCTCCACATGTATTGCGGGAGCTATATAAATCAATCGCTACTCCACTCAATAGGACGCAGGAAAGTTAGCTGACTGCTTTTTTTGTTTTCCCATAGTTCTAGTCTCCAGCTGCTAAACGTTCAGAGTGAACGGAATCTCTGTGTCCTTGATTAAGATTGACGCGTAATCATCACATGACACCTGTTATCTATTCTCTGCACAAGTTTCCTGTAAAGTGGTGATTTTTTTTCAAGATTGGCTTGTTGATATTACATAACCAGCATCCAAGCTAGCTGAAGGAGCTCCTGGTTTACTATACTCCTTCTCTCTCACTCATTTCAATCCACAGGTCTGCTAAGAGTTCCCAGAATCTCACTGACTTGCTTTGGGGCCCAAGCCTTTATCTGTTCCTACTCTTTGGAATGCTCTGCCTCACATAATCCGAGAGGCCCCCCTCTGGGTATTTTTTAAAACATGCTCAATCCCTACAGTGCCCAGGCATTTGATTAATGCACCACCATTTATAATCTGCCATTTAATACTAATATTTCCATTCTGCATTTTGCTACATCCTATATTTGCCGCCTGTGTTTGGTGTTGTAATGGAGTGCTCACCACAAACAAGGCGTGACCGCGAGGCCAAGGTGGGGATTTGATATAACACCAACCCACAGCTGCGTGGGCACGTCTGGAGTATAGATTGGTCAAGGTAGCGGGTCGGAGTAGGAGAAGTCAGGATGTTCAGTAATACTTGCCGAGGTCAGTGTTGGAGAGTAGCAGACTGTAGGAGGTACTTAGCCGTGGTCTGGATTGGAGAGAGGCGGATCGTCGTGGTACTTAACCGAGGTCAGTATTGGAGCGGAGAGGATCATTTAGGTGCTTTTCCGGGGTCGGGATGGAGAGGTGCGGATGGTTGTACGTAGCCGGGGTCAATAGAACAGAAGAGCGAAGTCCGGAGGAAAAGCTAAGGTCAGATAAAGAATCAGGAAGCAAAACAAGACTGTGGAGGCAAGACAGTAGTGAACACTTCGCTCGTAGGAAGGTTTATGCTCAGCCGATGAACCAGAGGAACTGCTGAGCCTATAAGGCATACTGGGACTAATGAGGACAAAGGAGAGGGGGTGCGTCAGGAGCGCCTGCTGAGATTGGTTGACGCGGTGCAGGAGACAGGTGTGGGAGGGCTTACAGGTGGAGGCTGGTGATGTGGTACCTGTGCATGTAGAGCACACGCCCCACGCGTACGTGATGTGCCGATGATGCCCCCGCGAGGACGCAACTCGGAGGCAGGACCAGAAGAGTCTGTATTAATACTCGCGCGTGATGCGCGCGTGCCCATAGACCGGCGGCTGGATGATGACCAAGGTGACGCGCCGCATGAGGCGGGGGAAGCAGAGCACAGGAGGTAAGCAAGAAGCGCGCCGAGTATAACGAGACTCACGGATCCTTACAGGTGCTGTGTTATAGTTTTAAATGTGTTTATTTGATCATTGTGAAGCGCCTTGTGTCCCACTGGGAGAAAAGTGCTACTGTACATATACAAAGGTATTATTCATTTTATTATAATTATTATGAAGAAGCCAGGTGTGACTCCCTTGGATCATCTTGAAGTCACTTCAAATTATATAGTTTTATGTTTTATGAGAAATATTTACATACTATATTTCTGTGAATTAAAAAAAATTACACTATTTGTGATGGGGTTTGTAGGTCTAGTGTGTGGAAAGTAAAGATAGGTGTTATAATCTTGCTTAAGAATAACAAAAGAGTACTAAGAGTACCTAAAAGGTTCAAATGTATTGAATGGAATGAAAAGACAGACAAGAAATCAACAATGCTGAGCTCCCTGATCTCCCTACAGAGAGAAGGAAACATGTCATCTATGGACCTTTCACTCACATGAAGACGTATTCTTTCTGGTGTGATGTGTACACAGAGTGTGCCACCCTATGGTTATTCACCCTGAGCAAGGGAATTAAAAGGAATTTGAAGCCGATGAGCCATTGCTGCGCCTCTCCTTTTTTACACCAAGTGATACACACCTGGCTTTCTCATGATCATTATAATAAATGCTAAATGTGTTAAAAACATTGGAAACGCCATCTGCACCTTATTTTAGAAAACATTATAGAACATGTATGCTCTAAAAATCGAAAAAAGCATGATTCTACTCAAAATGATCCTTTCCCTAAATGTTAGGGAAACTGTACATTGGTAAATAAAGAAGTAATGGTGTGTGCCCCAGTGCCATTGGACTGTCTGTCTGTTACAATACTGTTAACCTGAAACGGACTCAAACACAAGAAAAAGGTTGAAGGAGCAGTTCCCTGCTCACTTTTTAGCCCCTCCCCTGTTTATTTTTTTTACACGTGTGGGAAGACGGGGGTCTCCACAGATTAATGTTATTTTTTGGAGGGGGAACACCCTGTTCTCGAGAAAGTTCCGTCAGTAGCATCACCCCCGGGGCAAACAAAATGTCATTTAAATCCCCTGCGTTACACAGGCCAATATGTTGCAGCTTCCTATTAAATAATGTCTGAGACACAGTAAGGCATGTGGCTGGTCAGAGGAACAGGAACTTGAATCAGGGGATCCCATTCAATGGCCAGTGCTGTTTCCATTAGGCCTCTCTTTTCTTCCATGAGAGTACGTTGACTTGTTGGAGATGACATACACTAATGTTGCTCTTTCAGAAGTAACATAAAGGAAAAATAAATTGGCAATATCTGGCATTGCTAAACAGACTGTTTTCTAATGTATTTATTTGTGCAGTTGAACATAGTGTGGGTAGAGCAATGATGAAAGAGAATGTGCTTCTTGGAGCATTTAATTTAGTCACCCTGATGTTCTTTCTTTAAATACATGGGGCACTCCTCTAACATGACTCTATACAGGCTCATATTTACTAAGCAGTCACTGGAAGACACCTTTCTTGACTTGACTATAGAGTTTAATGAAGGTGCCTTGTGGCAGGACCTTAGTAAATGGCCCATAGTGTGTTATACTTTTCTTTCTTAATGGTGACTAATTTTAGATGCCCCTTTTTCTTCCTTTATTTACAGTGATTTTCATTTATTCATCACATCAGCCAATTGATCAACTAGGGACTTCAATTGGGTTGTTTTAGGCCACAATTTCCCATCAGCCACTTTGGCACATGTAGAATCAGCCCCTAAACTGCAACAGAACATAGAGAAAAGTTGACTTGACAAAAAACTATTCACATTAAATGATGTACAATATGAATATGTCAATAACGCAGTATGCTGTCAGGAAAGGTCATATACAGATCAACAAAGAAAAATCACTTTGGCTCATGTCAACTTGAACCATCACTTTTTCTTTGTCAAAATATTTGTGGACTTGTGTTGACAAATTAAGGGTTCTATTTACTAAAGTGTAGTGGCTGCAAAACTGCGGGGGAAGTGGGTCATTCAAAAAAAGTATTTATGACAGAAATGTTGTCCTATAGAAAGCAGTGGAATTCTTTCATTTGATAAATCTGGTGCAATTCTTTTACCCAGTTTTGCCACCAGTAGACTTAAGATCCCAAGGGATTGTAAATCAGGAACTTACCAGTTGTTGGTCTATGATGGACAAAGTCTCAGTCTCTCTGCTTGTTTTAACAAATTCTATAATGTGCTAAACATGTGGAAACTTAACTCAGTTACGTTTCTGCAGATTTTTTGTTAGTAATTTGGTAAGTACCAAAATGACAACATTTTGGCCATCGTTCGCAAAACCATCCACAACATTTTCCATGTTGGGCTCGTTGGGGGGATAAAGTTTTGGATTTCCCATTTTTTTCCACCATCAAATGTTCACCACATTTTACAAACTTGCACAAAGCATTCACCCACCCCTATAATAAACTAAAACCCCATTATGATTCATTACTAACCCAACAGGATTAAGATAATTGAAAATGTCTACAACTATTAGGTATGTTGTCACTTAATTAGTAAGGGGTGACCTGTTGAATTTACCATAAATGATTGTTTCCCATTCTTGTGGACAATAACAACTGAACGTATGGATTAAAAGATTTTGAAAGAGACAAATGAAATGTAGAGTACTGGTAGTAGTTTACCAGGACATCTAGCACCCTGATGTTTTCTCTTATATGTCTCCTTAAATAATGTATTATATGCATGAGATAACTACTATTATTTCCCATTTAGGCTATGATGGCCATTTTCTTGTATGACCCCAAAAATAAACAAATTATACGTGAATATCTCTGGAGTGTTGTGTCTTAGGTCCGTACTCAACATGCTATGCTGGCACATTTTAATGGAGGTGAACTATTTCCAGCATGGGTAAGACGGCTTCACAACATAGTAGATAGGGTCCTTTGTGTTAATATGATTGGAATAGGCAGGCCCGTCCATAGGCGGTAAGCAGGTAAGGTGCCATCTAGGGGTGACAGGTGCAGGGTGCGAAAAGAGGGGAGAGTAGCAGCATTGCTGCTCTCTTTTTCTTTTTTTAACACTTGTAGGATTGAAGCAGCGGGTGTCCAGACTTGAACCCCGTTAATTTCAGCTCCGGACACTACCTGCTTCCTGTCAGGAATCCACTCCTGGCTTTTCTCGTAGCCTTGCAGGGTGCTGTTGTTCTCTCTAATTCCCTCTTTGCAATCAACAGCAGCTGTGCGGGCTATCACTGCAACCTAGCCTTGTACTCGGTCATTGGAGCAGTGCCCTCACACCCTCCTCCTGGGATTGGCCCGCTGGCCTTTATATAAACCCCTAAGGAGGTAAGTATCTCAGGAAACAGGGGGACACTGGAGCTGAAATTAACAGGTTCAGCTATGGAGACCCCCAGCCTCTTGCCAATGGATGGGGAGGGGGGGGATTTGTTTGTGGAAAATATTTCAGGAACATTTGTACTAACAATCGATACTATATGACAAGCTTTTGAGTGTTCTCCTTTCTTCCTCAGGTCAGCAATACTGATTTACAAGGATTCCACTTCATTGTTAATGTATACAAATGTTTTGCACAACAGCTTTTTTTAAAAAAATCTCTAAATGTAGAAAAATTACTTGGTGAAAATCAATAGAAATTATTTCAGTCTTATTAGCACAGCCAGAGCCCTGTATGTTATCAGTCACTGTTAGGAATGTGCTTGTTAAACAAAGAACAATAAGCTTTTACGAAATCCTGACACATCAACTTAACTTCCTTTTTTGCAATAAATTCACTTGAACTTTGTTAGAATACAGGTATCTTCCTACCATTAAAAAACAGGCATAATGGTTGAATATCATTTCTTCACAGATGATACTATTCCCCAGACTCCTCAAATATTTCAGGAATACTTTGTGCTTTGACACAAACTTGGCAGAGATTACAAACAGGTGTTATGTAAAAAGGAGAGTGCTAAAGTAGATTTCCATTTTCTGTTTTCAGAGCTACAAGACACAGTAACATTGATTATAGCAATATCATGATCATTTGCTGACTTAAATCCCTTCAGTGTTTTTTAGGTTTGCACTATTACGTTCCATTTCTTTAACTTTACCAGTTTCTTTTTCCCTCCCTCTATACAGTGTTTATTATGCATTACAAATCTGATATCACTTTAGATCTCAATTCAGTGGGTAACAAGTCTGAGAAGCAAAGATGATTATTTTTTTTGTATCAATCTTTTTATTGGCATTGACATTTATAGGAATGAGTACATACTTTTCAATAACATAAAACTGTTTAAATTCGACTTTATTGAGTGCATGCTAGCCAACATTGTTTTTTAATAGTTGGGGTTAGAGGGAAAGGGAGGCGGGGGGTGGGGGGGAAAGTCCCCGGGTGGGGGGGGGAAAGTCCCCCTTGGCTCGTCTACGTCTCCCATCTTTGGAATCTGGGTAATTCACTTCAATAGGGTTTGCACTTTATATCTTTATCTGAAAGATGATTTTTTTTTAAAGATCTGAATTTTGTAATTCAGACAATACTATCAAATGTAATAAACACACAAATACCCTGTAAACTCATATAAACACCAACAATTACCACAAGTGTGTGTGTGTGTGTGTGTGTGTGTGTGTGTGTGTGTGTGTGTGTGTGTGTGTGTGTGTGTGTGTGTGTGTGTGTGTGTGTGTGTGTGTGTGTGTGTGTGTGTGTGTGTGTGTGTGAAGGAGTGCTAGTGCGCATGGCACTGTATACTACAAAAAAAACACAAAGGGAACCAGAGCTACTTCCAAAATGACAAAAATACACAGTGAAATACATATATATATATGAAAACAAATAAAGTAGCGCCAAAGTGATAATAGAATATTCAAACCCTAATAGTGTATAAAAATATTTCTAATGGTAATAATAGATCTTATATAAGTGCAAATATTACACTGTGATAAGTGAGTATGTATGTATAATAACACAATACATTCAACAATAATTATATATAGTGCTGGATGTGCAATAAATAAAATCTATAGAAAGGAAGTTATAGAACCAGTACTTTTGAATTAGTCCATAAAGTGCTTGACAATTGATGCTGTTATAAGGGTCTCTGGCTGCTCTCAAAATGAATGAACCACATCCACTGGAAACCTAGAGGAGAAAAAGAAGAGAGCGTGCACGCCCCATAGCGTAAAAAAGTACATTTAATGGTTAAAAGGGGGAAGGAGGGGAAGGAAATTCACTCACAAAGGTAAATTAAAATCAGGCAATTTGTGACATAATTCACCACCAATCTGGTCACTCTGCGTCTGTAATCCACAATCCAGTAAACCCTCAGGGCTGTAGAAGTGGGGTGGTTGATGCAGGGATCCAGAGGTGTTTATTTTTGTTAAATAAATCATGACACTGTATAATATATCATGTGTTGTTGTTCATCTGAGGTTGTATTTACCTAATTTTTAGACCCGCTAAGGAACAGATGATTGTTATTATGTCCTGATATGTAAAACCATAGAATTCAAAGAAGGTGTACTTTCTTTTTCACACAACTGTATATATTATGTGGCAGGTTTTGGGGTTTCTTGAGCTTGCTGGGATTTTGCGTGTAAATTAACTTTTAATTTCAGCTGGTCTCAGCTGTTTGGAGTTTAGTGGCCCCTCCTCCCTAGGCTTTAAGCTCACACCTCCCCACTTTTCTAAGTTAGCGGGTCTTTTTCATGTTACTGGGTTTGGACAGATCCAATGTGGTCATTCTCCTTCAAAATAGAGGTAAATAGGAATTTTAATCAGGTAGTGTTAGGACATGCTAATGGTCATGCCATGATGTGGCTAGCAGGCTTACAATGCTTTGGCCAAAGCGTTGAACGAAATTACCTTTTTTCAAAAGAATATATAGGTTTTTGACTGTGTATTTTTGTCATATTGGATGTAGCATTGGGCTTTTTTGTCTTTTGTTGTATACTAATTAGGACAGCCTCCTGATCTAAAAGAACGGATTGTTAGGAGCCCTCTTCTATAACTCACAGTCGCCACCAGTCTAAGTTCTTTCAAAACAAAAGCTGTCTCACATTTTAATCTAGTCTGTAACTGTTACGTACACCTATAACATATACTTTATTATCTCTTACTGTGCATGCAATGTCTTGTATATAATGTATAACCCTGCTTACTTAATGTAACTATGTATTTGTAACCATGTATTTGTCACCATAACTCTGTGCCCAGGACATACTTGAAAACGAGAGGTAACTCTCAATGTATTACTTCCTGGTAAAATATTTTATAACTAAATAAATAACTCAGAACACAGAACACCCAAACCCTGCACACGTGTCCTAACCACAGACAGAACCTTATTTCTACATAATCATATGGAATGCAAAATTCAGGGCTCATCAAAGGTGGTCTAGTTAATAAGGTATGATGGTTTCTTTGGCAGTTCTTATCTGACACAGAACCAATACAGAAAAATAAGTAACTTACATCTTTACCATAAACAATCAAAAAGCGTACACTGTTGGGGATCACTTATGTATCCCATGTCACAATATTAGGGACATGAAAGTCACAATTCTGAAAGGAAACTTTGGAACACAGAGACAGAAAGCATGGGAATACAACCTCGCGCAACTATTTGACACACTTGACGCATATCTGACAGATGATTTTTTTTATGTTAAATTATCTAAACTAAAATAATACATTCACCAATAGAACAATACATCCACCCCTTTAAAAAATGAATGTTGCTAAAAAATGAATCACTATTCAAAAACTCCTCAAACTCGCACTGATATACAAACACAACACAACCAGACACTTAATCATTCACTTTAAGAACCCATCTTCTTGCATTTCCTTCTCATGTTTTTTGACACACACCATTCGCATAACATAGCCTGTGATCTGCATATGTCATTATTTCATGTATTCCTCATGTGTTTCTCCTTGCATAAATATAATCAAGTATCTCCTCTTCTATTCTAACACTTGGCTTAAGAAGTGACTTTAGTGGTCCTCCAGGAAACCTCGCTATATTCCCTACATTACAACCTGTAACTGAGCCAGCCACTTGTATCTCATTTGTAGTTAATGGGCACAGTCATGAATCTCCTGATCATTTTGTGAGCTGTTTACGCATAACTTCAGGAAATACTGGCGAGTGGAGTTCGAAAGATTAGAGATGGGCGGAAATGTCAGAATCCGTTCCCCGGGGCATTCCCTTCAAAATAAATCTGTGTATTGGATATTAAACAATCCGAGCAGATTAATCTGATCTGCCATTGGATACAATCCGGGTGGATTTTGAAGAATCCGCACTTAGATTCCATGTGGAATCCGAAATCTGCACTGTGGACTGTTATAAATCTGCTCTCTCTCTCTTTGCCCTTTAATCTGAGTGCAGATTAAAAACAATCCGACCGCGCATTATTAATCCGCTATGTAGATTGTCAATGAGATAAATAAATCAGTAAAGACGGATTGGCCTTTTTCGAAACTGATACGCAGGAATTCGCGGACCAAAGAAACCGGCCGATCTGAGGCGGCAAAAAATAAATCATTTCGCCCATTTGTACGAAAGATCACATGACAACCGTACGGTTTGGAAGCAAACGTAACAAATGGCAGTGACGTGTAATGTAGTTGATCAGAACCTTATAGATGATAGCCTGTAGATGATCAGATCCCAACTCATGGAAACATTAGTATTTTAAAATAATTAAGAGACTTTCAATGTTATCTATGATTGCCTAATGTTTTGTGTGCTTAACTTAATCTCTTTTGATAACATTGTTTGTCAACAGCAACTGATTTATTTGCGACTCTCTTCTTTTGTTCTGTATAAAATCATTATGATGTTATCATTAGTAACGATGGGCAAATGTGTCCATGTTCGGCCGGCACACTTGCAGACAAACTTTTCTATTTCTCCGCAAACCCGCATAGGTTTGTTCGAATTTTTTTGCTTTTCAAAATCCCGCGTAAAAGCGCGCAATCCCGCCTGTCTCTATTCCTCAGTTTTTTTGCCACAAAGTTGTTGTTTTTTTTACTTTTGTCAAAGAAAACTTTTTAAGTTCACTTCAATTTGAAGCAAATTTTCGCTTTTGCGCAGTCGAATTTTCGAATAATGAATTGGGGGGTTTTCAAGGCCACTTTTTTCTAACGCAGACAAATTTGCAAAAAGTCGATCTTATGCAGAAATGCAATTTTTACAACTGATTTGAACTTTGGCGATAAGTTCGCCCACCTGTAATCATTATTAATGTTACAAAAAAGTGCAGCACAATAAGTATCTAACAGGACTATAATTTCATGTGTCCCAGAAAAATGAAACAAAAATCACTTTATTGCAGTAGTTTAATATTATTTGCAAACTGTGTTATAAAGTAGGTTTTTAGAGCCCCAGGGCGCGAATAGTATCTATATCTCCGAGCAGGATAATCCAGCGCCCTATTGGCTGCTGCAGCCCATGTGGTATGTTTTACTAGTGCATCTTTGTGGCTGCAGTCCCCTGCAGATCTACTCTCTGATGGCCGCCTCGCGTGCCTACACTGCGCATGCTCGATGGCGGCGCCCTGCAAGGGGAGCTGCCGGTAACCTCCGGCGATCGGGTTCCCTGCAGCAACCACCCCACGCTCTCTCCCAGCCTCCGCTGCCAGACGCAGCTTCATCCAGAGGTAGGGGGCAGATGGGGGAACAGGGGGGACCCAGGTTATACATATTAAAAATATACCCACCCCCCAATACATATTAAAAATGCACCCACCCACCACTACATATTAAAAATGCACCCACCCCCCCAATGCATATTAAAAATACACCCACCCCCCAATACATATTAAAAATGCACCCACCCACCACTACATATTAAAAATGCACCCACCCCAATGCAATGCATATTAAAAATACACCCACCCCAAATACATATTAAAAATCACCCCCTAATACATATAAAAATACACCGCACCCCCAAATACATATATAAAAAACAGACTTACCTTGGAGATGGTCTCGTGTCACCGAGCTTCTGAATGCCGGTGCGCGCAAGAAGCTGGGCCATGAAACTTCCGGCGTGCGCCAACGTCAGAGAGGCCTGTCGCACGCCAGCGTCAGAAGCTCGGCGTGGACAGAGTGAGGGAGGCCAGCAGCTGGGGGAGAACCAGGGCCCGCGGTGAGAGTACCACCAGCCAGAAGTCGGGCCCAACTTGCAGCGCTGGCCGGGCTCCCCCCTCAGCGACCAGGCTTGTAACACCTGTCCCGGCTCTCCCCCTCCCTCCCCCCCTGTGGGCGGCCCTGACTACTTCTACTTATGTTCAATTTAGATACATAGATACTTTCTGCAGAACTTCACAGTAAACAAGGACTATCTGGCCCACCTGGTCTGTCCATTATCCTATCCTATTAGATCCTTGATTTGTTTCATATTTTGGACAGATTTGTGTCTATACTGAGCATTTGCGAATTCCCTTACAGTATTAGCCTTACCAACTTTGTTTGGAGACTATTCCAGGAACAAAGCCTCCTTTCCATGTAAAAGTAATGGAGTATATGTAAATAAAATCTGACAATGTGAAAGTACAGATATAGCAAAAGTTATTGTCCCCATTGGTGTGTTACGGTGGGATATGTTGTGATATTCTGCGTTATCACTGCCATTGAATCCTATTGAAACTCTGACATTCTGCATTATTAGTAGGTAAAATAAAGCTTTGTACAACTATATATAATCTTTTGTGTCATAGATATAAGATGACATTACTGATTAATTACATTATTACCCACAGAAGATGCTGCGATTATCTCCGATTTAGGGGCTGAATCTATGGGGAATCTATGGGGCAGATACACAAAGCTCTGTTAGCCTATTTAACCTAACGTTAACCTAAATGAATGTTAGGTTAATTATACCACCTATCCACTAGAGAAAACCTCCCTCCAAATAACATATAGAGGAGCACATCTTAGACACCTGGGAGATATGATAATGAAATATGCAAAGTATATTTAAATGACTCACACCCCACTGGTGCAGCATACGTTTGAGCTGTACTGCTCACACCTGTATATAATCATAATCTTGGACACTTTCCTGGCTTCCTTTTAAAAGCAGACCACTACCAGGTGTGAGCAGCAGAGCTCTAAAGCATACTGTGAAAGTGGAGCTATCCAGCAGCTGTGATAGTTCAATTCTGGAGCTGCTACTCAGAATGGCAAAGGTTGTGCGTTCTGATCCTGTTGGGGTTGTCACTAGTACCCTCTTCCTCACAAGGGGCCTTAGGCTTGTCAGTATAGGTCATTTATTAGGTCTATTTTTTGTATTTCAAAAAACGCGTAAAAGCGCTCAATTCCACCTGTCTCTATTCCACTGTTTTTATGCCACAAGGTTGTTGTTTTTTTTTACTTTCGTCAAAGAAAACCTATTAAGTTCACTTCAATTTGGAGCAAATTTTCGCTTTCGCTCAGTCGAATTTTTGAATAATTAATAGTTTTTTTAAGGCAACGGTTTTTTTGACTCAGACAAATTAGCAAAAAGTCGAACTTGCGAAGAAATGCCATTTTTACAACAGATTTGACCTGTGGTGTTAACATCACCCACCTGTAATCATTATTAATGTTAGAATAAAGTGCAGCACAATAAGAATCTGACAAGACTATCATTTCATGGGTCCCAGAAAAAAAGAAACAAAAATCACTTTCTTGCAATAGTTTAATATGAGGTGGGGTGTGAGTCATTTAAATATACTTTGCATATTTCATTATCATATCTCCCAGGTATCATAAACAGGCTATACAATAAAGGTCAAGCCCGTTTTGGTTACCCCTTCTCCGTGTATAAAGGTCCAAGAGAGTTAGGTCTTGGACCCAGTAACATTGTATGATCACATTATGCTGTCTGTAATAAAAGCATTTTTTGTGTTTTTCCATTTCCGGGCATGCAATCAAGCAGGGATTGCTAGGGTATGAGTTTCAAGGGGGGATTGTGGAGGACCCGTTGACAGAATGTGCTTAGGAGGTTGGGGTTCGGAGTTGTCGGTTCCCCTATAAATGTACCCGGGAATCATGCCTGATTCTCGGATACATGTAGGCACATTGTCCCGGCAATACCTCCCCTTGAAAACGTAATCGCGACTCACCACTAGGGTACCCTGCTTCAGCACAGCCCAGAAAGGAGAAAGAAGCACAGGGATAAACATATATTCATGTTGCTGAGGGAATCCCTAGATTAAAGGGGGGTACCAAACCAGTATAGGGTTCATGGGTGCCCCAACCGTATTTAAGGTTGGGGGGACTAAGAGTCCAAACTGAGTCCAAGGGAAAGAGTGTGGGAATAAGGCAGATAGACATAAAACCACAACATTTTTCCCTTTGCTGTTCCCTGTCCCCCAAGACAAGATACTTTAATATAATGTAATATTCTTTCTACATTCAGAACCGATGTCCAAACAGGCAGCCAGTGCAAACCCATGGGCGCCAGTAGGTCTGTTGGACATCGTAGTTCATGGCAGCCAGAAGATGCCCAGAGGTGTGAATAGCATTTGGTCAGCGGAGAAAGGTGGAGTACCAGGTCCAGAGATCAATGGCAGTCCTCCGGAATGCCACTTGTTCTGCCAGACATGGTGGAGCCTGCCAAGCGGGTGGCATTGAAATAGCCAGGGAGAGAGGTGGCAAGCTTGCACATGTCTCTTGGCTATTTCGGATTTCCCACTGTCCCGGCTTTTCTAGCCGGTTTGGCTCTGATTGGCTGCTTGGGAAAGTTCCCACGCGTTGATTGGCTTTTCAGTTTTATGAATGAAACTGAAAATACTATAAAACTAGTTAGCACTCTATAACCAGACATAGTATAACATTGTGATCAGTTAATATAACCTTTATAAATCCTTAGGGTAAACTAAAGTGGTGCCCACATAAGGACAGTACAACATATAAAATCTTGCCTTGTATACTATAGGGTCACATGAATATTTTAGCACCTTATTTGACCCTATAGTATACAAGGCAAGATTTTATATGTTGTACTGTCCTTATGTGTGCACCACTTTAGTAATAATATGTTATTTTAACTGATCACAATGTTATACTAAGTCTGGTTAAAGAGTGCTAACTAGCTGAGTTCTTTCTCTCTATTATTGACAATTATTTCATTTCTCAGCGCAGCACCATTTTCTATATATGTTCTTCAGCCACACGCAAACAGGCTGGCAGAGGTTAACTCCCTTCCCCTTCTCCCCACAAGTATTTTGAAAATACTATAAGAATAGATAAGCATATCAGATTTGGAGTTCCCTGTAGTAAGAGCGCAGGCGGGCTTTTTAAAGTTGCATCTATGTGAATAGCACAGCAACCGGCTTCGATTTTAAGCCTGAAAATGCTGCCCGCCAGCGTCTAAATTCAGCTTTTTTTGGACCAAGTTCTCAGAAATTAACATAGCGGCCGCGGCTGGGATTTTATGCCAATTTGAGTTCCAGGAGATTTGGAGTAACTCGCGGTCAGGAGGGACCAAGTTCTCAGAAGAGAACGTAGCGGTGGTGTATGGAATGTCATGCCGATTTGGGTTCCAGGAGATTCCGGGCTAAGTCCTGGTCAGGGTAATACTCTCCTATAGAGTTCCCTGCACCTAGGAAAGTCTAGTTTTTGACCCCAGTCCCAAAGTAAGTGTGTCTTTTTGTCTGTATTTTGTGTTCCATTGTGTGTAAGCGAATTTATGCTGAATAAATAACAATTTATTTCATTACCTTGTTTTGCTCAATGAATGATCCTGGTAAAAAGGTGTAAATAACCTGGTCTTCCGTGACAGGGATTCTCTCACATTTCAGTGTCTGGACGGAGCTACCACCACCTTTTGGTAAGACAGGCGTAACGCAAGTCATGTTCAGCTAACGCTAGGCAGTGCTAACTTAATATGGGGTTGAACCAAGTCTAATGAGATAAATTGCAGCTGTTCTTTTTGTATATAATTAGCTTTGTGGATATACACTGGCGACACATTTAATTGCACTGCGGCCAGATCCGCAAGCCGGGAGATTTCCCGGCTTGCTAGTGGCCGCCCCTCGGCGTGCCGCGCGTCATAGACGCGCGGTCACGCGTCTTCGGGAGCGTGCGCCCCCTGCACGCACGTCCAGGGGCTCCCCGAGGGAGCCCTGGTGTCCCGCGATCGCGGGACAGCGGCAGGGGGTTCCGGGGGACCCGGCGGACCCGGCAGCGGGAGGGAGAGCGCCCCGATCGGAGGGCGCTCTTCCGCTGCTTCGGCGCGCGCCCGTCACACTCGGGCGCGCGCCAGGCTACTGCTGCGGCACAGAACGGGCAAATGCTCGAATAAACTGTGCCGCAGCAGTACGTTAGACTCAGGAAAAATAACGTCTGTTACTTATTTGGGTAACATCATGTTATTTGCCCTGATTTAATGAAGCTCTGTGGGTCAGGCCCTATATGTGCTGAAAGGGTCGTTTTTTTCCCCATTTACAGTACAATGGGGAATTTTGGCTCAGAAGAACACAATTGTCCTCTTCGGAACATATAGAATCAACCCCTTTGTTTCTAACCATAAAGTTCAATATTACTCAAAGTAGAGAAATGTGCACTTACTGGGGAAAAATAATCAAAAATATATTTTGATGGAAAAATGACAACACACAAAATGTGATTCCTCTGAAGACTGAGCGCTTTTGAATGAGTGAGATACAACACAAAACAAGAGCCCGTGCAGTCTCTCAGACGCACCTAGTTAACAGCGGAGTGTTGGAGTGTTTGCATTCTATATCATCTTCTGCAACACCAACAGGGAAGCAGTCAAGTGATCGTGTTTGGAGCTTTCCTCTTGTGACATAATAACCTGCCAGTTCTTCCTAACTAGAGTATCCCTGCAGAGCCGTATTCAGAAACCTCACAGCAGCAGGACTGGACAAGGCATGTTTTCATGTCATATCCCTCAGAAGCTGAGGTATATCATTCACAAAGAATATTTATGTTGATTCACAAGAGACTCACAACATGCAACAAAGTAGAAATACTATGCCCGTTATTTGAAAAGGAAAGTTGCTTACTCACTGGGTCTCTAACTTGTTTATGGCTATTAGGTCCTACAGTAACTGACATTTTTATATGGTTTTTATGTTCTTGTATTTCTGTATAGGCAGTACATGTGTTCAGTGTAATGTTTCCACTGTCATTTTATATTAACACATCAACATATACAAATGATCCTTCTTCTTGCCAATGTCTGGTACAGTATTTTCCATCCCGTCTCTCAAGGACATAGCAAAGTACTATTGCTTTCTGCCACATATAATCTAATAAACTGCACAGTGTAAAGTCTATCATGTATTGTAATGGGCATGCAAGACCCTTATTTTGTTTTAGATGTATTTTATAATAACAGTGAGCAAGAAAGTTGTTGGTGATAAACCATGGATAACCAATACAAGAACACTTTATGAATCAAAAAAGGCCCAGGTCTGTAGCTCTAATGAACATTTAAGAGTAAATTTCTTATTCTCCTTATTTCACTCAACGCGGCCAAAGCTTTGTAAAGCACCTTAACAATGTATACAGATTTTTTTTCTACATGGCATTTGTCACAACATGAATCACATCACCCTCCCTTCACAAGGTTCTGTGGTACTCACTATCTTCACAACAACATTTGCTGTGTAGGACTCCTTCTCTCTTTTACCCTTCTTGAGTTCCAAACTGGCATGAGCAGTTTGGACGCAGTACTGTTCTCCAGGCATGTCTTCAAGCTCTTCAGATGAGCACAGAATTACTCAGTTTTGGCAGCAAAGTACATTGCAATTTGAAACTCATGAAGACTAAATTGGTTTCAAAACCTTCCAATAACAATTCTCATAAGAGCATTTATCGAATTAACTTTGCAGACTTTAAATGCTCTGGTTCCCCCATTATTGGGTTATTAATTTATTGTAGCAAAGGTCCTTAAATGACTAATTTTCATTGGTTGGAAGAGTTCTAAGAAGATAACCTCTACAGAGATGCTATTATACAGATAACTATGCTTTAATATTTCCAAATTTCAGAGAGAACTCTTGCTTCCAACACTCCTATATCATTTATCTCAAAATAATTTTCAAAGTAAACTTGCCTATAAATTGATATGCTAATAAACTTCATGTTATTTTATAACATAAGGAAATTGTATCTCATATTGATATAATTAGGTCAGCAGGAAATTTCTCATGTGTCAAAACATAATGGTAACTTCACTACTAGTAGGCAAACATATATAATTAATATTTATACCTAATATCGAAAATAATATTTGAGTACATTTGCCATCATATGAATTACATTTAGTAGTAATTTGAAGGCGATCTAGGATATTTGGTCGTAGACGTTTTGCCTTGACCAAATCTCCACCGTTGTTTAGCCACCTCTTACCTCGCCACCATCAACATCGCCGATGGCCGCTTCACTGCCAAGGTAAGTCCCTAACAACCCCTACCCTAAAAAACCCTAATCTTAACCCCTAATACTAACGCTACCTCTCACCCTAAAAACCTTAACCCTTTGCCTAAAACCCCTTACCCTAACCCCTTGCCCAGAAATACTTTACCCTAACCCCCTACCCTAAAAATCTTAACCCCCTACTGTAAAACTCCTTACCCTAAACCTTATCCTAATCCCCTACCCTAAGAACCTTTACCCCTTACCATAAAACCCCTTACCCTAAACCCCTTACTCGAATCCCCTGACCTAAAACCTAACCCCTTCCCTAAAACCCCTATCTTTAACCCTGTACCCTAACCACTAAATTAACCCTTAAATTAATTTACCTTGGCAGTGAAGCGGCCAGTGGCCAGCAGCGGAGCGGCTACAGCAGAGGTTCCCTCTGTGGCTCAGTCCCGCAGAGACGTGGTCGCAGCGAGACGGCTGTGAGCAAATGTCCCATTGTGATTTAAAGAGTACTGTACTGTATGTATGTAATATTATAGAAATGTTTTAGAAGACATAATGCAGGGAAAGATGATTCAATTTGGGGACGCCTGCAATCTATGTTAAGTCTGCATTAGTTAGGACATGGAAAAAAATGTGTAATTGCTCCTTTAGTAGGTTTTGTAGTCATGTTAGAGAGCAAATTAAATGTTTAATTTTAAAGGAGCAATACCCTAACCAACCTTCGAGGGTCAACCACACTATTTTCTGCTCTAGGGACCCCCCGTTTCCTGAAATACTTACTGTTGAAGTTAAAAGGTATTACTTCTTGGTTTTCAAATGGGATTTAAATGGTCATCCAATAGAAAGCCACAACCGATGTTGTCGCAAAGTCCTATTGGCCCGAGATTTGCAAGCCATTTTGTTGCGCCCGAGGGAAAGAGAAAAATAAGTAGGATGAAGATGCTCCTTTAAAGGTGAAGGCAAGCGAGAAGGGTTTCAGATACGAAGAAGAAGTACAAACACAAGGGAGCACGTCATGATTCAATAAGCCACTATACGGTGTCTTGCACCCTCATCCAGCATTAACTGCCCTCAGGGTTTGATGTCATGGAGCAGTGAATCCCAGCCAGAGTGTCTTGACTAGAGCGCAAACACAAACCAAGGACATGGAGATCAGTGGTGCGATGTCCGGAGAAATAGTGGAGTGAAGACAAGGAGGATAATTGCATAGTTGATTTATAATGTAAAGTGACATTAATAAAAGGAGAGAAGCATAAACAGATCTCGGAGAGAGAGAGAAGATTGTAGCAGAAGAACACTTTTTAATAGATCGTGAGATAGAAAAAGTAGTTAGAGAAAGTCGTAGTTGTATGAATATTGCCCCAAAAGTACATCTCTTAGTTAGGGAGTGTCTACTATACAGTAGTTGGTCTTAAACTTTGTGGCTTGAGGAAAGACATCTATTTAATTGAACACATACGGTATGCTATTTACCCAGATTCTGTTCAAATGTCAAGATCAAGTTGATACCTACAGTACTGTATGTTGAACGCTGTAATAAGATGTGTATTACGTTGGTGCACTGTGGATCTGTTCTTTTATACCTTAAATACCCTTAAAAACATAGCTTCATGTCATTACAATAGAAGACATTATAAAAACAGAGATATCTGAGCTCATCTTGTAAACAATTTGAAGCTGTCATCACAACAGAACAGCACATGGACTTGACATTACTACATGCATCTTTTAGCATAATTTTCCTATTACTCATCCTCCTACTGCAATTATATTTATTTTTGATGGCACTATTTATGTATGAAACCCTTATAGAAACTATCATTTAACTGAAAAGGTAATTGTGTGTGTCATTTCAGTTCACAAACATTAAACATTTATGATGACATCCAAGGATCACACAATTTTAGGATGAGAATAATAGTTTGTTTCCCCTTATGCGGCATTGTATGCAGCACTAAGGAAATAAAAATCTGACCAAATATAGTCCAATTCAAAAGGCTGGGATGAGTTCCATGGAAGTGTCCTCAATGTAATCTCAGACAAACAGACATGTAAGACAACAACATAAACGAGAAAAAAAGAAAGAAAAAAAGATCATAGTGCAACTAAATACAAACAACAAATCACTGATATAGTATGCAAAATAAGACAGCAGTTTAATATAATGATTAAAAAGTAAATATAAAACAACAAACATGTGCTTGTTGGGCTAAAACCACTAATGAAGTGATGGCATCCAGTGGGGCTAAAATTGAGACCCTACTTACAGCAATGCTGATATGTATACGCCTGTAGCTCAATCACACTTTACACTCCAGGGCCTGGAGGGAGGATGATACAGCTCGACCGCCTAGAGACTCTGCACCGCTGGGAAGCACAACTCCTGTGGCTCCACGCCGCCAGCCGCCACACCTGTCCTCAAACGCGGGTCAGCTCTTGGGTAGGAAGCCGCCCAAGCTCAGTGCCGCCGAAGGACTCACTGGGACAGTCACGCAGACCAGAGGTCTTGCGATAGTCAATGACGTCACCGCTGTGAGCCGGGACAGGGGAGGGACGCACGCAAGTGCTAGGGGCTCAGACAGCCAAGGCCACGGAGGGAAGGGGAAGGGCTAACAGGGAAGGAGGCCAAAATGTGAGACACACACACACTCTCTACCTTGAGTAGGAAGCTGCCTGATGACAGCTCCTGCTCCCGCCCCCGCCACTGATTGGCTCATCAGCGCACCACGTGACGCGTCACCGCTCGGGATCACAATTTTCTTGAATCCCCTGGCGGCTGAGCGTCACAGTGCGTAGTGAGCCGTCAGCGAGGGGGGACTGGGACCGGCTCGGGAGGATTCCCCTGCTGGTGGGGAACGCTCGCGCGGCTGTCCGCGCCGCCGGGCGCAGCGGGTCCCAGCCCTAAGGCCTCAGGCATGGTAACCGCTTATGCGCTGACCCGTGCTGAGGCGCACTGCTGCTCTGCAGTGAGCCCCTGCAGCCGCAATGAGAGCGGCTTTAGCAGGGGCTCGCTTACTCTTACGCAAGCATGCGGAAGCGTAAGTCTTAGCAAAATTTTAAATTTTCGCCCTCATGGGAGCTCAGGGCCGGTCACGTGAGCGGTTCACCCAATGAGGGCGAACCAGCTCCGTGACATCACTGGCCCGCCCCCCGACACGCCCCCGGATGGCGCGCTAACCAAGGCCAGAGAAAGCACCCGCTTTCCCTCAGCCTCAGCGCGCCTCCGCACGGGCTGAGGCACCATGGACTCGGCCTAATTGTAACCTTGACAGCTGATTTGCTTTGGTGCTCGCTGGGCTACTAAATAGGGGTTTTCAGGCGGTGTGGACGTAGGATGGAATTGCAACTAAACCAAATGAAGACTTATTGAACAGGGTAAAAGGTAACATTCACTTGGTCAGTCCAGTCCTTGGTCCGGCTGTGCAGTGGCACACTCTTTAGGATGATTAAGGATTGCCGAGTGGAGACCAAAATACAGTTATCCTTCACTTTTGTGGGAGGCAGGGGCCTGTTAGCTCATGGTCCCTTCTACTTGATATGGTATTCCCTCTAGGACATACGCCTCCCATTGTAGTGGTCATCTCTCGTGGCTTATGGCCTAGCTGGCCTAAGGGGCGCTACCCTGGATGCTCCAATTTGTTAGCTTCCCTCTAGTTTATCCTGATTAACTACCACATATCCTACTACTAATAGCCTTTTCTGTACTACCCTCCTAGCCAAGAGTGGCCAGGTTCCTACTGGGGTGCTATCACCTGAATTAACCCTTTAGTATCCTAGTGGCTGGTTACACTCTCCCTTGGGGCATTAAAATGTTGTTCTACTCAACATTGCACATATACTCACAGTAACATATAGTACACACATAATAACACTAATAAAACTTAACGAAACTTTTCCACCAATATCCCTTTCCTAAAGCATGGTCAACACTATTAGCTGCGATATGGAACTGGACTTGATCTTGCGCTCCCATACTACTATAAATAAAATAATATACGTTGCTTAACAAAGAACCTACACATTTTCACAACCCGTCTGTACCCACACCTGGGACAGTAATTGTTGGCCCTTCAACATCTTCCAGTCACATTATAGTAATAGTATTTTTTTACAGATACATTCTAATAAAGCTTCCTAGCTACATTTGGTAAGTACCCTTTGATACAAGTCTGTACCCAAGTAGCCCTTGTCAACTATTTCAAAGGCAGTAAAATTACAACAACACTTTGTGGTGCTATGTATAACATTTATGTGTACAAAAGTAGATAAGTGCACTAACCTGCTGATATAAGATCTCCCAGGTATATATTTTTACGTATTACTCTGTATGTATGCGCAAGTCTGGAGAAATTCCTAATATGCACATCAGGGCTGGTTAAGTCTTAACTCCCCCTTTGGAAACTTCCTTCAAAGAATTCAGGATACAATCATGGGATAATGCATGGGAAAAAAGCACTCAATCTATATTTACAAGGAAGGGTGGACACAAGTCTCTATCATAAAGTATGTATATTTAAATATACGTACAAAGGTGTAGCACACACTGTGTGAATCCTACCGGGCTGCTCCTGTCTGCAAGAGATGCACAGTAAGAGATAGACTGAGTCAATCACTCTACCTGCACACCTCTACAGGCGATTGCGAGGCTTTCATTTTATTTAATAATACAGTATTGTAGCAGGGGGTCTCCGGAGCTGAACCGCATTGATTTCAGGTTCAGCGACCCCATGCTTCCTGAGTTACAGGCCCCGTTATGGGCTGCCGGTATCCCGGCAGCCATGTTTAAATTCTCTCACGTCACGGCACATGTGATTGGGGCCTTTAAATTTCTTTTGATCATGAAATGACGTGATTCCACACACCTGTATGGTGAAGACCAAATTCAGAAAGTTTCTGATCTTTTTATAGAGTGGAGCCTTCCAAACTCACCCCTGAAGATCTATGTAAATTATTTAAACACCTGATTCTAATAATCCCCTTTAATTTAGCTGATAAAACCAGGGTTTCACTTACTTTTGCACATACCCGGACTCTTAAGTACTCATTGTTTGTCTAATTCATACATCATTTTGTTTCAAAATATATGGAATTGGTTAATATAAACCCTACTGGACATTTAAAAAAAAGACTGGTTATCATTCAAGAAGGTTATCGTGGTGTGTGTGTGTATGTATGTATGTATGTATGTATGTATGTATATATATATATATATATATATATATATATATATATATATATATATATATATATATATATATATATATATATGTGTGTCACAAATACAAAAAAGATACCTTGCTCTACCCTTGATTTCAGTCCAAGCT
Organism: Ascaphus truei; assembly: GCF_040206685.1. Classification (NCBI taxonomy): domain Eukaryota; kingdom Metazoa; phylum Chordata; class Amphibia; order Anura; family Ascaphidae; genus Ascaphus; species Ascaphus truei. The sequence continues at coordinate 42,775,497 of NC_134486.1, read as the reverse complement.
GTATTGGAATAGTGATCTTTTGTGGGTGCTAACTTGGATTTAAATCTGAAAAGAAGACAATTTTACAAAAAAGCAAGAAATCCTAGGGTCGCTGCACGCCGGTTAAGACTCCCTTTAGTTTCATATTGTTTAAAGTCAGACGGGATGCAATATCATGTGACTGCTGTAGATGTATAAAAGTAACACCAGCCCCGTGCATTGGCAGGGTTGTATTGGCATTTTAGAGGGAGGCATTAAAGTGAGCCTTTAAAGTGAGTATACAGTATATAGTTAGACTGTAGTTTGACTAGAGGTGACTGGGGACTGGATCTACTGCAAACTCTTCTACACAAGGCAAACGGTGAGCTACTCTGACCACACTATGATCCCATGCTTGTTAGCCTGCACAATGTAACCCCCCACCCCTTTACAACTTATTTTACTGCAGCCTCTCCCAACACTGACTGCACACAACTACCTCCATCCCCTCAACCTTCACCCACTCAGCCCATTGCAAACCCTGAATAGGCCCAAGCATTGCAATGCCGCAAAACATCTGATAAGGAAAGGCACACCTCTGCTGTTTAGTCTGCACACACACACACTTGGCTCACTATAGCTCCATGGAGCATTACCTACCTCTGGCATAATGAACCTGGTATATACCTCAACTTTGTTCTTTCTCGTAGCCTCATGGAAATGTTACTCTCTCTATCCACTACAAACTCCTCCCTCCTTGCCCACACCCAATATCACCATACACCCTGGACTACTCAAAAGCCTTGCACTATCTACTGAATGTTGGTGGAGAACTCGGAAAACCAGCACACTAACCACTGCTCACTCTAATGGCAAACACCACAAATTTACAAATTGCAAACAACTACTCAAATTTCTACTCATACTATTACTCTCTTTAGCAGGTGATATTGAACCTAACCCAGGCCCTCCAATTTCAACTGTCCTATACCCCTGAGAATTCCACTTTTAAATTCCAAAAAGGTCTATCTGTCACCCATATAAATATCCGGAGTCTGCTGCCCAAAATGGATGAACTAAGGGCATGGTGCCTTATGCATAAAGCCAAAGCCATCGTTCTCACAGAAACATAGCTTACCCCTAAAACTTATGATGCAAATATTGCCATTCAGGGATACTCCATTTCTAGGAGAGATAGGTCAAAGAAAGGAGGAGGGGTGGTATTTTATATTGCAGACAACTTACAATTGTAATGTACTGTTACATTTCCCCCCAAGCCCACCCTCTTTTTAAATCCTAGTTGGCAGAATCTGTCTCCCCTTTTCTAAGCCCATCTTGGTTGCTGGCAGCCCCTCTACAGTCCCTGACTGATATCTCCCAGTTTCTTGGCTCCATTTCCTCTCTGAATGAGAAGAGTGAGCTGCTAGTTCTTGGGGATTTCAACTTCAATTGGCTCGACCCTAAAAACCACAAAATCCAGGTACAACTCAATTCGCTTAACCTAACACAACTCATTTCCCAACCCACACGCACAAACCTGAAATCGCACAACCTCTTCTTGCTAGACTGGATTCTCTCCTCAAATCCCAGCAGAATCCAATCCTCTGGCAGCCTTCCTGACATTTTTAGTGACCATGCAATAGTGTACTGTGTAAGGGAAATTAACCCACCCCAATCAAGCCCTAAAGTTCTCCTCACTAGAACATTTAGAAACATTAACCCACAACAGTTTCTGGCTGACCTTACCAACTGCCCTTAGCACAGAATCGATTTAAGTCCTGAACCTATTTCCAAGCCGAGTTCTTAAAACTCTGTGATACCCATGATCCTCTACGCAGAATAAGGGTACGGGGGGCCCACCTTCCATGGGTTACAACTGACCTTATAGCACTCTACCAGTTCAGGGATGCCTTGTGAAAAAGCTACGAAGTAACTGGCACTACCAAGGATCTCAATCACTACAGATACCTGCGGAACATGTGCACAAGGCAAACAAGACATGCAAAAGCACAATATTACTCTGACAATCTCCTCCAGAATACATCAAACCCAGCTAACTTCTGGAAGGTTATCAACAATATATTCCAGCCTTCTAACCATCAACAACCAAGTAATATCTCTAAGGGGGATATTACTCTGACAAACCCCACTGACATTGCAAATGCATTCAATGATTGCTTTGTGGGGTCTGCTACTAACTTATTAGCGAAAAGCAACCCAAACCACAAATATGAACCTCATCCTGGGAGTACCCATATAGCCCCACCCCCTCCCAAGACTGCCCACAATTTGTCCCAGTATCCGAAGAGGAGATTACACAAGCGCTCCTCAAATTAAAACTAAGCAGCCAATGTGGACCTGACTTACTACAATCTAAGTTCCTAAGACCTGGTGCCCCAGCCATTGCCAAACCAATTTCTTCCATAGTCAACTCTATTCTGTCTGCAGGCCATATCCCTAAGACCTGGAAAACTGCCAGAGTTATCCCAATTTTCAAAAGTGGAGACAAAAACATTGTCTCAAACTACAGGCCAATCTCACTTCTCCCAATACTATCCAAAGTCATGGAAAAATGTGTTCACTTCCAATTAAGCGATTACTATACAGTACCAAGACAAATTTTGCTATCCAATTCCAATCTGGCTTTCGCCCCAAACACTCCACCGTAACTACCCTGCTAAAAGTTTGCAATGAAATCCAGTGTGGAATGGAACAGGGACAACTCACTGGTGCAATATTCCTAGATTTTGCAAAGACTTTTGATACATGCTATCCCGCTTAACAACCTCCAGTGCTCTGGAATAGGGAAGCATGCTTTAAACTGTTTTCAGTCCTACCTATCAGGTAGATCCCAACATGTGTCCATTTCAGGCTCTAACTCCAACCCCTTGGATATCATCTGTGGCGTCCCGCAAGGCTCTGTTCTGGGGCCCCTACTCTTCTCAGTGTTCATCAATGATCTTCCCAAAGCTTGTCAGGAAGCTTCAATACACATATATGCAGATGACACAATCCTATATGCACTCAGCCTTAGCCTCTCTGACCTTCAACACATACTTCAGTCTGACTGTTTGAGACTCAAAAACTGGATTTCCCAAAACAAACAGTTTTTAAACACTGACAAGACTGTAACAATGGTATTTGGGACCAAGACTAAATGTTTAAAGCTTCCAGTGACTGAGCTCAAGATCAGAACCAACACTAACACCAAACCAACTCCTGTTACTAGTTTTAAATACCTGGGCATATGGTTTGACTCCCACTTAACATTCGGGATGCACATTGATACCCTGACATCCAAAACCTATGTCAAACTAGGTGTACTTTACAAGAACAAATCCTCCCTAAGTCTGCTGGTCAGAAAGCATATTGCACGGCAGATATTAATTCCAATTATAGACTATGGAGACATAGTATGCGGCTTGGCACCCCAAACCCACCTTAGCAAACTTGACACCCTCTACAATTCAATATGCTATTTTGTTCTCCAATGCAACTGCAACACACATCACTGCGAAATGCTCAAAGAACTGGATTGGTCATCACTTGAGTTTAGGTGTAAGGTTCACCTTTCCAGTCTTGCCTTCAAATACTTTCTGAGCAAGCTACCCATCTATCTGAACAAGCTCCTCACCCCTACCACATGCAGCACTTATCATCTGAGATCTGATTCCAAGAGACTGTTCATGTCCCAAGGCTCAACAAAGTATCCGGCCGCTGCTCCTTCTCTTACCGTGCACCCCAAAACTGGAACAACCTACCGGAGACTCTCACATCCACCACCAGTTTAAGTTGTTTCAAAACTAAGGCTGTCACACATTTTAATCTGGTCTGTAACTGTTACATATGCCTATAATATATATTATCTCTAACTGTGCATGTAATGTCTTGTATATAATGTACACCCTGTTCACTTATGTAACTGTATTTGTAACCATGTATTGTTTGTCTTAACTCTATGCCCAGGACATACTTGAAAATGAGAGATAACTCTCAATGTATTACTTCCTGGTAAAATATTTTATAAATAAATAAATCTGAGTTCACAGGGAGAAAGCTCACGATGAGCCTGCAGGATGCAGAACTCCCGAACGATTTTGAAAGTATAAACTTTAAAGTGTTTGTAATATAAAGAAAAATAATTGGTAGCGCACTCTAACTGTATTAATTTAGAGTAGATATTATAACTCTGTCTATCTACTGTCTCAACACTAACACCCTTTACCCAAAATACCCCACCTCTCTTTCCCACTGTGTTAGCTGCTAATTTTGAGAGTAGCATTTGGATACAAAGTGGTTCCAGCCACAGTAGAAAAATAAAATGCACTAATAAGCACAAAGCTACACTGTAGAGGCAAGATACAATGTGTGATTCACCTGACACTGTGTACAACCATTCACATACTCAGTAATTCTAGACAAACTCAGACAGAAGCTTGTTTGAATTTATTTTAGATTAGTTAATGGAAACATCCTTTTTCCAAATAGAGTACTTTCTACTTTCGGTAAATAATAGACTTTCTAGACATTATCTCAATAAAACTCTCATTAAAAGTTACATTTTAAGGGGTATTTTAATTTAATTGTGACAACATAAAACTAAAGGGAGCCTTTAGCAGAGTGCAACAACACTAGGATTTCTTGCTCCTTTATGTGTGTGTTCACACCCACTGTGTCTATATCTCAATGGGCTTGGCTTTTAGTTTGTCCGCTGTCATAGCCACATTGTTACCCCTTGCACTGCCCTTACGCCGTTGCCTGACTATGACAAGGGGTAGCATGTGGCTAGCCACGTAACTACATAGTGATCACATGGTCACCATCCCTCTGGTGTCACCACAATTTTGTAATAAAATTTATTAAGCATTTTTTTTTTTGGGCATGTCTTACAGGTTTTAGTTCTTTGTCTGAAATTGCTTTTTGTCCAGCATTAAAAAAAAAAAAAAACACTAAACGCCTAAAATCTGGAAATAGTGCAGTCATTCAGGTAGGGATAAGAATTACTCATTTATCAAAGTCTCCCGAAGGAAAAACTGGGATTGAACTGCAGCAGAAAGGCTGCACCATATTTAAGATTTGATGGAATTTTTATTCTTTGCTAAATCGAGTCCAGATTTTTAGTTGGAAAACTTTGATAAATAACCCAAATTTATCACTGCAAATAAAAATGGGTTTTGACTCACTGCCCAATGTATAGAAGCGAATCAAGGCACTCCGGTTTTGTTTTAGCAAATGTAATTTATTGAGCCATGAAAACACGACGTTTAAGCCTCTCTATCTGCCTTTTTCAAGTGAAGTGACATTATTAACATAAAAATGGTGTCCCTTATATAGTCCCAACATAACAAGAAAATGCCAGATGTAGGTGATCCTCCGCTGATGTCCTGCGTCGGCGCTGTTCCCATTCGTCAGTGTATCTCGCAATGTCTCCTCTTATGTCTGACATCATGGATGCATCCTACATCCGTGCTGATGAATTCCAGATGTGTGTCCAGCGGTGTCTCCTCCTGCGGCCGACGTCAATATGTCTCTCCTTTATTATTCAGGTCAATATCATAAAACATGACATGGGGGACAAGATGTTACAAGCAGAGTACCAACCTATCTTCTAACACAACCAAACTCCAGTGAGTGTATATATTCGTGATTTCAAATAAAAATAAAAAGATTAAAAATAGTCATCTCTTCATTATTTATTTTGTTTTAAGTAGAAAACAATAAGTATATTGTATGGATAAATTAATTAGTCTATTCCTGATCCAGAAAAAAACACTGACCTTATTTACTAGCAAATCCCAGAAAAATCAGGCAGCAGCAGCAATACAGTTATACCTATAGACAGAAGGGTATATCTATATAGGTCAATTACCTGCTTTCAAGGAAACAGCTTAAAGACAGATTGTCATTCAATTCTTTGGGAAAGACAGTATCAAGAGTGTAACTCCAGTATGACTCCCTTTGTGCGGGGATTGGGCTTCGGCTCATCTACGTGATGCTTCCCGTGACGAGACGGGTGACGTGCCTCACCCAATGGTTGCGCACATGCGCCGTGCGGCCAGGCATGAAGAGATTGGGCTTAGGCCTCGCCCTCGTGACGTGGCTGACGTACCCCACATGCAAGCAATGCGCTAACCCTACCAGGATCGGGCTTAGGCTCTGCCACCGTGACAGGTCCCATGATGCCACAGATAAGCTTTCTCGCACACCTACATGCCGTTTCACCAGGGACATGCACGTTGTTAAAACTATCGCCTATTACCCCACACCTGCGGTACACTCCGCCTCTGCCTATTAGTGCACTGAGTGGGTGTAATCACTCAGTGCTCACAGCCTGGTGCAGCACTGCCATTGGCTGCTCCTCCTTTATATGCTCAGCCATTCCTGTTCCAAGTTATCTGAGTATAACCTTTGTTTTGAAACTAGTGCTTGCCTCAAGCATCCTGCTGCCTTGCCTTGTGATTCCTGCCTGCTGCCTTTTCATGAGACTGACCTTTACTTGTACCTGGACCTGTGCCTTCTCTGACCCTTGACCTCGGCTTGTATTTGGACTCCCACCTTCTGTACTCCTGACCCCAGCTGCGCACAACAACCATCCGACTTCTCCAACCCCAGATCACGGCGAGTATCACAACCATTCTAACCTCTCCTACCCTGACCCGGCTACACGACTACAACTCTGCAATCCGGACATGGTTACGTGGTTATAGGTCAGTGTATTCTAACATCCCCACCTCAGCATCGCGGTCCCATCCTTTTTGTGGTGAGACCCGTTACACTTTGTAATAGGACTATGTCCTTTTCTGACCCTATGTTGCTCTTTGGACATGCTCAATCCCCATGATTTTTAAAGAGGAAACCAGATGTTTAAATGTGTTGCAGTGTGTTATTCATGCAGTCTCCTCGATTGCATGATTGATTTTACTTTTGTGCTCTATAAAACGAGTTTGTAATATGCAATTCGTTTTTCCTATATAGCACAAACCACAAGGACATTTTATCATATATATGACATACGTCATCATGCATGTGATCCTGCTCCTAATTTATAAATCTTACTCCTTCTAGGATGGTTGAACTGGTCTCCTATATTCAGGCCAAACAACTGAAACATTTAAAACATCCTTCTTTTGGTGTACTTAAAAAGTGGGGGACAGAATAATGTTTCTTCCTGTTTGCTTGGATAAATATGCCATTCAGATTTTCAACTCTTTTGTATGCAAATCTCGGGGAGTTCTTACATGCTTGCCCCAATGTATCATCAGTTTATAAGATTCCCCAGTTGCTCTTAATATACTTTTTTATGAATTTACTAACAGTTGTGACTTTTGTCACAATGGTGGTCCTTTCAGTGTCCTTAGTCTGTGTTGAAACGATAGGTTGCTTAGTAAGAACCTCTTCAAGTATAGATTCTTTATGCTCTCTAGTTAAGGAGCGTGTCTTAATCTTTGTGAGGGTCTTCTCAAGTTGTAGTGGTCTATCTACAATACGGGATGTAGGCATACAAAAGGGTAATATGGTGCTCAAGTATGTAGTCCCATTACTTGTGATTGTTAAAGTCATTAATGAAGTAACCTCCTGGGACTTGAATACAGTACAACTATAAGAAGGGCTCCAGTTACCCTGAAGGCAGGGGTAGTTGCATGAAAACACCCACCCCTAACCTCATTGGGCTGGCCCCCAGTAGTACTAACAATTGAATGTGTAAATCACCAGGGTTACTCACAATCTGCGTGCTGTCGCCAGAGGGTAGAATCCAATACAGAGTAGGTTGAAGCAACGCACAGCAAGAAGGGGGTGACAGCAGGTCTGGCAAAAATCTTCTTTATTGTGGAAGCATTAAAAATGTGGAAGGCTGCAACCTTCTACGCGTTTCGTGCAATGAAAGTTGCACTTTATCAAGAAGTCACCCCCTTCTTGCTGTGCGTTGCTTCAACCTACTCTGTACAATACGGGATGCCCTGATCTTTTGGCAAAATGGCAACATATCCTTTAACGCTTCTGGATGAAAACTAGTGGTAAAAGTGTAGTATTCCTATCTGTAGGTTTGCGATACAAATCGCTGTGTAATTTACCTTCTTCTCGTGTTAACAACACATCTAAAAAAAATGTATCACTTCAGTTTTGGGTAAAACGTACTGGAGTCCGAAGTTTATCCAAATGCAGTAGTTAAAAATTTCAATTAATTAATTAGACGTTCCTTCCCAAATGAAGAATACATCGTCTATGTATCGCAATAGAAGTTCATTTTATTATAGTAAACTGTATAAAAAAATTAAGTTTTTTTTCAAAATCTTCCATGTAGGGGCGCATGCGCGATGGCGAGGAGAGTAGCAGCCTAAGCTGAGAGCTCCCGCATCCGCCGCATAAAACAACGACAGACTAACATTTAAAAATCACTTTACCCGACAATAAATACTACGCACGAACAGGGGAACACATCAGGATGGCCCCACAACCTACCAAAAAAAAATCTACCGGCGACATGCGCAAGTATGTGAGCCGAGCCGCAACGCGGGGGGCCGAGGCTGAAATGGCGCCGGGCTCCATAGCGGGATCCGACTCCGATCGGGAGGAGGAGAGAGAAGACGCGGCAGGCCAGCTCCCGGTACGAAGATGCGACTTCGACCGGCTCTATGCTAATATGAAGTCGCTCTTCCGTGCCGAAATTCAAGAGCTTAAACAAGAAATCCAAGGCCTGGGAGAACGCACAGGGGCATTGGAAGACAGCATGGCGGCCTCCAACACTGCAGCGAGAAAGGCTGAGAAGAGAGCAAACCACCTGCAGGCGCAAATAGCGGAGTTGGCTGAGCGGCAGGAAGACGCGGAGAACAGAGACCGCAGAAGCAACCTCCGCATTAGAGGCATCTCTGAAGACGTGGCGGATATTAAAGACTTTATAACCCGCTGGCTGTCTGTGTTGTTACCGGGGGTACCTGCGTTGGAGCTGGCAATGGACCGTTGCCACCGGGCCCTCCGGAGTAGGCCAGTGGCCCCCGACCACCCTAGAGACATTATCGCCAGGATGCACTATTATAGCACCCGAGAAGCTGCGCTCCAATCAGCCCGGGGCCCCGAGGCATGCAGTTTCGAAGGCACAGCCATCCAACTATACCAGGACCTCTCCCCTATTACCCTGGCTCGCCGTAAGAAGCTCCAACCAGTTACGAAAATACTGCGGGACAGGGCAGTAAGATACAGGTGGACCTTCCCATTCGGACTACTGGTCCTGCGGAATGGGAAGGCCATCTCGATGAAGGAGCCGGAGGAAGCCCCAGAGTTCCTCCGCAACCTAGGTCTGGAGGAAGGCCCTGTCTCAAATAACAGCAGGGAGCGGAGTCCACCTGCAGAGTGGCAAAAATCTACGAGCCCCAAAAATCGCAAGACCCGGGCGACGGAGGAGGAGGTGTAGAGCGGCGCCCTAAAGGACAAAGTTGAGTTGGCCACAGTTAGGCCCTAGTTTTTCCCTGACTCTTGCCAGAACTACCCTGAAAAAGTGCACAAAATGCACTGCAGACGTCCCAGCACGGACCGGAGATCTCTGGATAACTGCTCCTAAAAGAAGAATAATAGACGCGGAGCCAAAGCGGCATCCTCTTACCTGAAGTGCCGGTCGTAACGAAGGAAAAGAATTCCAGGAAATCCCCGTGACACGCAAGACCAAGAAGATGGCGCCGCCAGACCGCATGGAGGGATCACCAGCACCTTCCGGAAGTGAAGGTCGTTTGGCGGGAAGAGCCCACGAGGAGACATCCGCTTCCCCCGACGTCCGGCGACTCAATGATGGCACCCGGAAGGACGTCACCGGAAGCAGCGAGACGGCCATCTTGGATGGGGCATACCCGTCCGGACACAGGAAATCCCGCGATGCTCCGGCCTCCGGATGCCAGTTGCCACCGGAACCGGATGTGCAGTCCTGGCAGGGATAGAGATAGGACTATAGCGGCAACAGCCGATCTCTCCCTCGCCCTTCCCCTCCCCTTCCCTTCCCCGGCTGTGAATGATGAGGTTGAAACTGGGAGCGCTTGGCTACTTGTGGCTACCGGCTACTTATGGCTACCGGCTACTTATGGCTACCAGCTACATGCCCAGCACCCCCCCCCCCCACGGTCAAACTCACCAGTTATTTGCCCACACGCACACCCCCCCCCCCCACGTTCAAACCTACCAGCTACTTGCCCACATGCACACCCCCCCCCCACGTTCAAACCTACCAGCTACTTGCCCACAAGCACACCCCCCCCCACGTTCAAACTTACCAGCTACTTGCCCACACGCACACACACACCCCCCTCCTGCCTCCCCCCCTCGCCTCCCCCCCCCCCCCCTCCTGCGCATTAAGTCAATGCAAGAAGCATGAGCACTCAGCTCTATAACAATCACAGACAAACGCATTAGACATACAGACCAAGGTTGTGGCCTACAGAGACCAATCACAGATAATAAACACACCCTTGCCCAACACCCATCATGCGGGGCCACGGTTCGCCCCCCCCCCCTCCCCCCATGGTTCGCCCCCCCCTCCCCCCCCTCCCCCTCCCGCCCCTTCCTCCCCCCCCACCCCTCCCCCCCCCTCCCCCCCTCCCCCCCCACTCCCCCTCCCCCCCTCCCCCCCCCACTCCCCCTCCCCCCCCCTCCCCCTCCCCCCCTGCTCGCCCCCCCCCTCACCCCCCCCTCGCCCTCCCCCCCCCTCCCCCCCCTCCCCCCCCACCCCGCTCTCCCCCCCCACCGCCCTCCCCCCCCCCCTCCCCACCGCCCTCCCCCCCTCCCCCCCCCACTCTCCCCCTCCCCCCCTCCCTCCCCCCCCACTCCACCCCCCCCCCCTCCCTCCCCCCCAGCTCCCCCTCCCCCCCCCCTCCTCCCCCTCCCCCCCCCCTCCCCCTCCCCCCTCCCTCCCCCCCCTCCCCCCCCCCGCTCTCCCCCCCCCGCTCTCCCCCCCCCTGCTCTCCCCCCCCCGCTCTCCCCCCCCCCCACCGCCCTCCCCCCCCCCTCCACAGCCAAAAAAGGAAGGAATATATAACAGTCACAATACCACCAAGCTAACAGCATCCTTTGATAGGCACACGCAGGTTACCCTAAACAACTGGCAATGGGGCCACGATAATATCCAGGCGAGCAGACACAAAGCTGAGGCACAAAGAGCTGACCGAGGATGCAGCAGTTATAGGATTAGAGGGCGAATTAACAGGGAGACTGAAAGTTTCCGCAGCCAAGGGGACAGCGAGGGCATAAAGTGAAAAAATGTTGTGAAGTTGTTGTTTACCATGCTATTAAAAAGAAAGTTATTTGTTCAAAGGCGGAGGCGGGATGCGCTACGCCCGCCATTGACATGGGACTCCAAGCGGGATCCTGGGTCTTAGCCCCAGGGAGACCCGCACAAGACCCCACTGGGCCGGTACATCTGGGACGAGAGCCCACCCCCACAGGGGGAGGTGGGGTGCCTAGGTCCGGACCCCCAGAAGGGGCAGTTATGGGAGGACTACTCTCATTGGGTCACCAAATGTTTATGTCATTATTTCTTTGTTATGTGTTCTACCCCTATGTCTGTTCCCTTCTGTTTCCCCCGTTCCCAGGCCAAAGACACACGAAGACACACTCTGGGCTCCAGACGTCCTTGGACAACTCGACAACACGGGTCCATCATCCAGACCGCCACCGTTAAGAGTCTCACAAACAGCACGAATGGGTAGGGACCTCACAATCATATCCCATAATGTGAAGGGGTTTAACAGCCCCCAGAAACGTCGACTGGCCATGACTGACTATAGACGACTGAACCCGGACATTATCATGTTACAAGAAACACACTTCTCCCGACGCCACTCCCCTAAGTTTATTGACAGTAGATATCAGACCTGGGTGTCTGCCGCAGCAAATAAAAAAAAGAGAGGAGTCGCAATTCTATTGCACAACCGCCTATCATTGGATATAACCATCACAAAGAGGGATGCTAACGGTCGGTTCTTAATAGTGGTCGGGACCATCTGTGGCCAGCCACTCACTGTAGCAAATGTATATGCCCCCAGCGACCGCGCAGACTCCTTCTTTGACCGTTTTTTCACGACCCTTCAGAGAATAGCACAGGGTGCTATAATTTTAGGTGGGGACTTTAATCATACTCTCGACCCTCACACGGACAGATGCACTGTAGGCGGACTGAAAAATCCACAGGGTAGAGCTGCCTGGATCAGGGGCCTCCGGGCCAACAACCTGGTTGATATCTGGCACGAGCAACACCCAGGGGAAAGAGAATACACATTTTACTCCCACCCACATGACCGCTATAGCAGGATAGACTACCTCTTTGTGACCAACAGAATGGTTTCGCAGATCGCCCACACGGGAATCCATGATATTTCATGGTCAGATCATGCACCAGTAGAGCTGCGGTGCACAGATTACGTGCTTGACAGGCCCGGAGCGACATGGAAACTCAATGAGTATCTAATTAAAATCCCTGAGGTGGCACAATCAATAGAGGGAAAAATCAGGACATATTTTGACGAGAACACGGGTAGCGTGGCATCTCAGTCTATCCTATGGGAGGCCCATAAGGCGACACTCAGAGGAGAACTCATAGGGATTGCTAGTAGGCGGAAGAAAGAAAGGGACAAAAAGATTCACACTTTACAATCAGACCTAAAAACCCTCTCCGCCCTACACAAACAAAATAAACAAGCCCAAACCCTTAAGGCATGGCTAGATACCAAGACGCAACTAAATTTACTGATGGCCTCCCGAGCTGAGAAGGAGCTGACCTGGTCTAAACGGAAATTCTATGAACGTGCCAACAAGCCAGATACCCCGCTTGCCCGTAAACTCCAGAATAGGAGTAATAATTTCCACATACAGTCAATTCGAACTGATGAAGGTGGCCTCACTTCTGACCCTAAACAAATTGTCGAAGAGTTCAAAACATACTATGAGACCCTATATGATGGGGCGAAGGTCTCCCATTGTGAGACCACTCATAGACAGCTGAAGACGTTTCTGAAAGAGGCAAATGTGCCCAGATTGAGCAGATTGGAAAGGGACGCGCTGCAGGTGGATTTCTCAGGTGAGGAAATATCTGAGGTAATCAAATCACTGAAGTCATCGAAGGCCCCAGGCCCCGATGGTTTCTCTAACTTATATTACAAAAAATTCCGGAAATTATTAGTCCCTCACCTGACTAGGCTATACAACTCATTCTTAGATGGGGCCCCTATACCGAGCCAAATGCTCCAAGCGTCCATATCAGTGATCCCCAAACCAGGGAAAGACCCAGCTGACTGTAAGAGCTATCGGCCAATATCACTAATCAATTCTGATACTAAAAAAAATTCCAAACTATTGGCGAACCGCTTAAACACGGCAATGCCCAAGCTGGTCCACCCAGATCAAGTAGGGTTCATCTGCGGGAGGCAAGCGGCAGATAATACTAGACGGATCATAGACTTAATAGATTTGGCCCAGAAACAGAATAGCCCGTCTATGGCACTTAGCTTAGATGCCGAAAAAGCCTTTGACCGAATTGATTGGCCCTACCTTAAAGAGACGCTTGGGGAGTTCGGCGTGGGAGGGAGAATGCTGAGCGCCATTCTAGCTCTGTATCATGAACCGAGGGCGAGAGTCCGGCACCAGGGCTTCCCCTCGGAGGAATTCCCGATACAGAGTGGCACCAGACAGGGTTGCCCCCTGTCCCCACTACTATTCGCGCTATGCATAGAGCCCTTGGCGGCACATATTCGTAATAACCCAGATATAACAGGAATCCAAATTCATGACCAGTCACACAAGGTGGCCCTGTATGCGGACGACATTATCTTAATGTTAACTAAGCCCCTTACCTCCCTGCCAAACGTCTTCAGCCTGCTAGATAAATTTAATAAGATCTCGGGGTTCAAAATTAACCAAACTAAGTCAGAAGCTCTAAATTTAAACCTGCCAAAGGCTACCGCAAAATTGATAGAACTAAATTTTAACTTCAAATGGCAAGTCTCCTCGATTAAATACCTAGGGGTTAACATCACCAAAGAATATAGCGCCCTATACAAAGCTAACTACCCCAGACTGATAAGGACCCTATTGGAGGATCTCAGACTCTGGTCAGGCTATGCGGTCTCCTGGATCGGCAGGATCCAATGCCTCAAAATGAACCTCCTCCCCAGAATCCTATACCTATTTCAGACACTCCCGGTGCAGGTGATCAGGGCTGACATCCTCCGCCTGCAGTCCTCCATGGTGAAATTCGTCTGGGGTAATAAGAAGCCCCGTATCAAAGCTAGTATATTAATTCGCCCAACACTACGAGGAGGACTAGGGGTACCTTGCTTGTTGGCCTACTTCCGAGCGGCACAATTGACTCAAATAGTACAGTGGCACTTGCCGACGGTTCTCCGGAGGTGGGTGGAGCTGGAACGTCATTGTAGCTCCCCGGTGGAGTTACGGGATTTAATCTGGCTTCCGCAGAGAGTACACAAATCCATGGGGATACCGCTTGCGACTATGAGGAGCTCGTTGGCAGTTTGGAGGGACACCAGACTCAGATGTGCGCTTACCACCCAGCACACATATATGACCCCGTTTGTAGGGAACCCTGATTTCGCTCCGGGCATGCCAGGTGGACATATGGGGGCCTGGAAAGCAAAGGGCCTCACAAGGCTTCTACATTTGAAAGGTAGCCCACTACTAAAATCATTCGACCAAATTAAATCTGAAACCGGGATATCAAACTCCGAATTCTTTAGATACCTTCAGATTAGAGCCTTCTATAACAAAATCCCTAAACGCCCGAAGCGTACCAATTTCGAGCAGCTGTGTTCTAGAGGAACGGACACCTCGGGACTTACTTCTACGATCTATAGAGCGGTAGTCTGCCCTGCGACCACATACCATACCAAACTGACTTATAGACAGGCATGGGAAACCGACTTAGGGGAGACCCTAGAAGACGAAGACTGGGACACAATAGTGCTGGCGGCGGCCAAAAGCTCGATCTGCACAACCCTGAAGGAGAACGCATATAAAGTCCTCATGAGGTGGTACCTCACCCCAATCCGATTAGCAAAGTTTGTGAAAGGTTACCCCCCATTGTGTCCCAAACAATGTGGGGAACAAGCAGACTTGCTGCACATGCTGTGGGGTTGCACCAAAGTGGCACCTTTCTGGGAGGAAATCCAAAATTGGCTAGAGAGAATTCTCGGAAGACCGGTCCCCCTGGACCCCTGGCTGTTCCTGCTGGGCAGGCGCAGGCGGGGGCTAGGCGGACCGGCACAAAAACTGATTGCACATTTTGCAACAGCCATGAGGTGCGAACTCGCGGCATTGTGGAAGCA
The DNA here is from genome assembly GCF_040206685.1 of Ascaphus truei. Classification (NCBI taxonomy): domain Eukaryota; kingdom Metazoa; phylum Chordata; class Amphibia; order Anura; family Ascaphidae; genus Ascaphus; species Ascaphus truei. The sequence continues at coordinate 42,760,225 of NC_134486.1, read as the reverse complement.
ACCAGACTTACCCACGATGATGAAAATTCGGAACAGAATCTGGTACGTTTGCCGGATGGAACAATTGACGAGTCTGGTCAATGACACCGGCACAAATTTTCTAAAAGTATGGGCCCCTTGGCTAGACCAATCTGACATCCCTGGGGTGAATGCCACCAATATTCTGCAGTGATAATAGAAGATGCGTTCTCCTTCGGGGCAGCGGCACAGACAACGACAGGTTAGAACACCGATAGGGCAGACACGCGATGACCACGCGGAGACGGACAGTCGGCTCCCTCGAAACAACTACAGTGCCGGTGGCTCAAGAGCACAATCTGGAGACACATTCCATCTGGCCGTCCTGACGGGCCGTCTTACCTGGACGCCCCCCCCCCCCCCTCCCCCCCCCCTTCCTCCCCCCCCCTTTTTTTTTCTTTTCCCTAAGTCTGTCCTGTACGTCTTGTAAGTCTTTAATTTTATTTCTCCCGCAGTTGATGCTGTAAAATAAAATGTTGGGTTCAGGGGCACTCATATAAGATAGCGGGTTGTCAGATATTGTATGTACTGTACCTTGACCCAATAAAGAAATTTTTTGTTGAAAAAAAAAAATCTTCCATGTAGAGATTTGCATATGATGGGGCCACATTACTCCCCATTGCTGTACCTGTAGTTTGTAAATAAAATGTATTTTCAAACTTTAAAATGTTTTTATACAGAATAAAATGGAATAATAACATTATATAATCAAGTTATAAAACGTAGATTAATGGAAAGGCATAAAGTGAATCGCCCAGTGGATTTTACAATGTTATCATCTTGCCATCTTACTTTCATTCTTCATCTTGGTCATTTGATGTCCCTTAGAAATGTAGTCGGGTACATCTTTGCTCAACAATGATCATTTCTTCTTGAGACATGTTCAGCCCACTGTCATTTTAATTATGTCATCCTTGTGGTGATGTCACAATCTTTTGTTTACTTCTTAACCCATTCATTCTTTTTCATGTCTCTTCAGGTGATACTCAGCATACATCTCTCAATACGTCGTTTAGTTGTTTAAAGCTTCTTAATTATCTTCACATTTAGGGTTCAAGTTTCACCTTTATACGGGAGCACAGGCACAATACACTGGTGAACACTTTCCTTTTTAGGCATAGTGTAATGTTTCCTTGAAAGATTTCTTCCAAATGCTCTCCATCCCAACTTCATTCTCCTATTGATTTAATTTGATAAGTTCTTATCCATTGATACCTGATTGGTCAAGGTAGATATAGCCTCCAACTTCTCCTAGTTCTATTCCATTTATTTTAAATTTGTAGAATTAACTCAATTTGTTGAAAATCCCTTTAGTTTTTCTCTGATTCACTTTGAAGCCCTCTTTCTTACTTGCTTTGAAGAGTTCTCTGAATTGTTACTAGAGGTCATTTGGACTTGTTGCATAATGACAATGTCATCTGCAAATTGAAAGTGACTCAAGTGACTCACGGTTGGTTTTGATTCCCTTTTCATCCCAACTCAATGTCTTGATCAATTCTTAAAGTGCTGCTGTGAAAGTAACTGGTGACATGGTTTGATTGGTGTCACCCTGTCAGACACCTTTGTTAATCCTTATCTTGCGTGTATCTTCATGTAGTATGTTTGATGTGGCATTCTTGTAACTGTACCTTAAAATATCAATATGCACTTTTTCAACATTTTAACTTCCTAATGCATTTAAAATGGCAGAGATGTTGACAGAATCAAATACGCTTTCATAATCTATGAATCCTAAACTGAGTGGAAGCTTGTATTTATTACTTTGTGAAATCCCATCTTGTATAACTTGAATGTGGTCCATTGTGTTTTATCTACCGCTTGTTCTCTAGATGAAGTCCAGGGTCTGTTGCAGCGATTAGTAAGTATCTGCGTAACAATCTTGTGATTGGAAGTAGACTGCTTGATATGTAGTTCTTGAGGTCATCTTATCTCCTTTCTTATGTATGAGGATAACTATGGCATTTTCTCGATAGTTCTGGAATGTTTCTGCTCTTCAAACAACATGTGAAAAGTTTTATTTCAAGATTTCCGTTCCACATGTAATTCCATCTTCCCCAGGAGCCTTCCCATTCTGCTTGATTTTATTGCCTTTGCTGTTTCTTCTGGAAGGATACATGGTACATCACTGGTGGTTTCTTCTCGCCCTTCTTCTGCTTGATTATGCTCTGTGTTATCTGTGATCTTTTACAATTTGTAGAAGTCTTCAACCCATCTTATGAAAAGTGCACATTCTGTTATTGTTGATCTATTGTTTTGTTTGAGTGTGGCAATTTTCTTCTTCCCAATCATAGATCGCTGGTTCATCATGTTTACATTTTTGTTAAATTCAATAGTCTTCTTAACGGTCTTGCAGTTACATTTCCTTACAGCTTCAGTTATACATTAGAGGATTGTCTTGCACAATGTGAGGATATGGGAGACTCAGCACCCTCGGCGTGCCTCCTGCCTGCCTCGCTCTGCGATCAGGTGCTCCGCTGCTCCCTCTCCCTGCAGTGCACTACCGGATCCATCCTCCCAATGCCGCCGGACTACGGCATTTGTGCGTCACGTGCAAACATGAATACTGAGTCTCCTAGTTCCGCCTCTAGGTTGCACCCGTGCGAGGGTGTCATCAGCGCACCGCACGCACGTAACGCGCGCTCAACAATTGCCTGCTCCGCGTCATCAACCCATAGCTGTTATAGGCTCTCGCCTGTCTCCTGCATGACTGCAACCAATCACAGCCCGCGCTGACGGCGCACCTCTACTCAGCTCCTCACTCATTGGCTCTCCTCCCTGTTATATGCTCAGCCAGCCCTCTGGCTCATCGGCTGAGCATAACCCTTTGTCATTGCAAAGTGTGTCACCGCTCTCATTGTTCCTGCTGCCTTGCGCTCCTGTTTCTTGATCTCTGTTCCTGACCCGTCTATCCCATGGACTCCGCTCTTCTGTACTCCTGACCCGGCTACCATTGACAATCCGCATCTCTCCAACACAGACCTCGGCATTCGTACCACGATTATTCTCATCTCTCCAACCCTGACCTCGGCTAATAGTACATGCAACGATCCATACCTCTCCAATCCTGACCCTGGCAAGTATCTCGACTATCCGTACCTCTCTAACCCCGACCCAGCTAAATCGACTAATCTACACTACAGACGTGCCCACACGGCTGTGGGTTAGTGTTTATCTAATACCCACCTCGGCCCCGTGGTCCTGCCTTGTTTGTGGTGAGCACTCCGTGACACACAGCTCAGCATATTCAATTCTTGTGCTTGCGTCTTTCGATTGCTTGATTTCTTGTTGTTTCCTCAGTAACTGCTTTGTCTCATCTGACTATGGCTAGATAGATATGTAGATAGATAGATAGATAGATAGATAGATAGATAGATAGATAGATAGATAGATAGATAGATAGCTACAGAGATACAGAGATACAGAAATATATAGATACATAGATAGAGTATATATGTAAATGTATGTGTTTTTTATTATTATTATTATTATGTGACAGGGTACATTAGACTGATTAATGTAAATATAGGATGATTCTAATGATGAGTAGAGCTTTAGAACTGTATCAAAACTGCATCGTTCTTTGCCTTGGCCATTCAAGTAATTGTTTATTGTAATGAGGGACACATCTTATTTGTAAGCGATATCAGCCCATGACTCTCTATTTTGTGAATATTTAGGGTAAAACAGAAAATATACGGAAGGTGAAAAAAAGTTGATAAAAAAAATGTTTGAATAATTTCTTAGCACATAATTTATTATAGACATTTATATGATCCTCTCCTCAGAAGACAGGGAAACTTTTACAAGTGTCTACGTGAGTAGAATTACCAAAGTCCCACTGAACCATGTACTGCAACCCTAAAGTTTCCAAATTGAACCCTCCAAGACCTATTTTTATTGTCATCTGACTGACAGAGGTAGAATTATGATCATTAACTCTGTTCGGTGACAGCGAAGCTGGGCAGAAGTTAAATAAATGTTCCATATATAAAGAATGTGTACTGTTCATTTGTTACCCCTAACACAAGTATGTCCCCATTTGCAAACAGGTAGACTTGTAGACAGTACATTCATGGGAATACTCATGCTTATAATAATTTTTTTTTATGTTTGTAGGTTTTCTTTCCTGGACCTGACAGTAACAGCACTGCTTCCTTATATTATACAATACATTTTGGATGCATCTGCTTGACTGTCTTGTTGTTTCCTTTCTATAATAGAACTGAACACCGGGGATGAGGAAATAACCTCTCTTAGTTTTTGAATGGCTGCTTCCTGCTCAGGCTGCCACTGCCAATCCTTATATTTGTAAGTAGTCGCTTCAGAGGTTCGGTGAGAGATACTTCCCTTAGATTCGAAATACCTGCTTATTCATAAATGTATTTTGTTCTTTTATCTTTGGAGGAGTCATCTCTGTTATCACCCCTGCCCTGGTTTGAATGGGTCATAAATTCATCTTTTCTCATAAAAGACCAAATTCAAGTTGCTATCTCATGTTTGTTGTTTTTGCTGTAACAGTAAGGATGTGCCAGCCCCAAGGTTCTCACTAATCTGTCAGCAGTGATTGTGAAGATCTTCCGAATGGTACGTGTAGCTTTCAGTTTTGGGAAGGAGCTTTATTGAAAGGTCACTCTGAGAACATACTTTATATACATATTCCAAGAAAGGTGAAAACAGTAATCCATGTAACAACTTCTCTAATCACAGCTTTCTCTCTGGCTGATTACGTGCCTGGTTGTAGCCACTACCAGCTTCACGGTGCAAGGTCAGTAGCTATCCTCAAAAAGTAGAAATAGTTGTCTGTGAGTAGGTTAACTGGCTTTGTATTTCTTTAACCCAGGCTATGCTGAGAAAGCTGTGTAAAATGGCAGGCAGTGGTGGATTTATAAAACTGACGCCCTTAGGCACTTACCTGGTGCTGCCCTCCTCCTTCGTGCTGACATCATACGGCGTCTCGTTGCCATGGTAAAATGACGTTGCAGCATCATTTGATGCTGAAGGAGGAGGAGGGTGGCACGAAGGAGGAGTGATGCACGAAGGAGAAGGTAAGACCTGTACAGTGGCCCCACGCTCTCCCCACGGCAATGTATAGTGGGGAAAAAATATAGGGTGGAGGGAGGGATGGAAATTTGCTGCTCCAAAATTTTGCTGCTCTAGGCCCAGGGCCTATCAGGCCTAATGGGAAATCTGCCACTGATGGCAGGCATAAGCTATAGGGGAATCCATGTTAAAATGGATCTGAAACAAAAAGTGACACACTGTGAGTGCTCATTTCCATTTCATTACCCACGATCCCTGGCTGCAGTGGAAGCATTGTATGCTGGGTGATTATGGGGAATGGCAGGTTTGTGGAACTGTCTGAGACATGTTAATGTGCTCATGAGTGTTTTTCTTTTTACCTTTGCTGCATACATTATTCAAATGTCAATACTATGTGTATACAAGTTCCGTAGAATATGCACGTTCTGCTATGTTAATATATCCAGAAGTGTGAGTTGCCCTGGAGAATAGCAACAGATGCACATGGAAGAGAGATATTTATAAGTATCGTTTTGTACGTAAAATATTTTAATTGACAACAATATGCACACTGTGGTATTTTTCAGGGACACATTCACATTGCTATATTTGAACCAAATAAACTGAAAAGTCAAATGCCCAAAGGAAGGTGCACATTTTATTACAGTAAATAGCACCTGATATTTCAACCTATTTTCTTTGAAAGACAATCAAATTTTATAGAACATTTTTTTTTTTAACAAGTTTACATTTGTGCGTCTCAGCAGATGGAGACAAGGCTAACAGCATGTTTTATTTAACCAACATTTATCTTATATGGTACATGATCGGGTAAGTTATAAACTAAGCAGGCTTTTCAGGACAGGTCAAGTTCTTCCTTATGTGTATGCTGTAAAGAAAATAAATCACTATACTGTATTTGAATGATAAATCCATTGCACTACATCTACAATCTCCATTGAGAGTGCCACATTTGTGTACTGCACGTCACCAGCCATTTCTGTAAGTTTAATAACACATTCGTTAATTACAATATCTTTATTCCCCTTGAAAATAAGGCACACACATGAACTTCCCTAGAAACAGATGCTTAAAGAAATGATCTGAGCGTTCCTGATAGATTGCCATCATTATTCTACTGGGCTGTACCACCCAGATTCTCCTGAACAACCAAGACACAATAGTAAGAAACCACGACTAAACTATGGAGCAGTACCGTTTATTTGATACATGTAGGGTTATGCTATAAACCTTTGTACTACCCAAAGAATGTGCCCTAATATAACTTTTTAGATCAGTTTCAAAATGTTATTGTAAAAAAATATTTACGTATATATAAATATATAAAAAGGCATATATTTATAAAAATAAAAGCATTTTGCTAGCCACAGAACGGTATCGTCTATTCATTTTTGATATAAATAATATATATTGCCTATTGCTGCACCCTGCTACTATCTGATATTGATTGCTTTTTAATCACACCAGTTGAACATTGGTCCTTTTGACCACTTTTTTGAATAAACTCTACGCATTACTTTATACTTACGGAACTGGCGCTTTTTTCCCCTGTTTTATATATATATATATATATATATATATATATATATATATAAATAATTATATAATAATTATATATATATAATTATAATTATATATATAATTATGTCACTATTCTATTCAATGTATTCTATTAAAATGAAACCTTAAGTGTAAATACTGTGAGATAGGTGAGGGTTATTTAAATATGCCCCAATACATTAACGCATCTAACATTTTCTCACATTGTAACTACCTAAGCCCAGATCCACAGAGCTCGTAATGTCATGTTATCAAAATCAGTAACAGACGTTATGTTTCCTGAGGTTAACGTGAAATATATGCAAAAACAACGGCCGTTAGTGATTTCATTAGCACAGGCTTGATGCCATGTTAAGTTAGCACTGTCTGGCTTTAGCTTCAAATAACATGGCGTTAAGCCTGGCTTACCCAAACGCGGCGTTACTCCCATTAAGAACCTGAATGGGTGTTTAATTAAAGTTAAAAAAAGAGACGACAGGAGAGGAAAAGAACCCTGTAAATAACAATATTATAGTTAAATCATACCCAACTGTGGTCTTAAACTTATCCAGACCATGTAAATGACCTATTTCAGGGACTGGATGTCAGTAGCACAGAGTCGTTATAGCAAGGGCCTGTTAACACAGTGTTAGTGAGCTTTAAAGATACCCATTAGTACTTAACAATGCGTTAACTTAAGTTGATGCCTCGTTAAGACAATAACTGGGCTTTGTGGATCTGGTCCCTAGAGGGTTAATATAACACTGCACCTCTGTACTCAGTTTTAATACAAACAGAAAACAACTCTATTCTGAAATGTGGGGCTCTTACAACCAAGATAAAACCAATCTAAAATCAATAAATACTGAATTAAATCATAGTCTACATTTTAATTTTCAGTTAGTATTGGTAAAATGTAATAAAGTCGTTGGTAACTAAAAAAAAAGGCCCAATAAGCCTTATAAATGGGGGACTAAAACATTCCATTTTAAAGCTACAGTTCATATCTTGGGAGACAATATGACTAGAGATTGGGCAGACTGATCCGAAACCCCTTTCTGGAGTTTCCTGGATTTTTAAGACCAAATCTGATCCTCACACCAAAATCTGTCTGCGGATTGGGTATTAGAAACTGTGCTTGTGACTTGAGTTAGTACTTCTAATCTTATAAAGGATAAAGATAGTGAGACACATTTACTAAGCAGTGTTCTACCATATTGCACCTTCGATGCTGGAATACATTACAGTCTATTCAAATAAATGAAGAGAAATGGGAGACCCAAGCTCCCTAGCGGAGCTCCATAGTGACGCGCGAAACGCTTAAGAGTTGTTCTTCGGCTGCTATGTGCCAATAAAGCTTTTTGTCCAGTGAGAAGCCCTGGTCTGCAGTTTTTTCTTCTCAGGAGCAGTTGCACCGCCATACCCATCTCTTCCATATTCAAATAAATGGACTGTAAGGTGTCTTCCTGCACCTGAAGGTGTCGAATGGCAGAACAGAAGACTCATCATTATCATTTATTATAATTTTTTGGCATAAAAACATGCCTCCACTTAAGGGGGTATCGCAATACTTTAGAGTTAAATACATTTGAAAAAATATACCATTGTTTTGTTAGACAGGAAAAGCCAGAAACAAGAGGTGAGTCTTACACCCAAAACAGTGGTACAGTCGATATACACCTGAGCTGCGACGGTAGTGAGTTCAGACCTCTGAAGCGGCACACGAGAAGGACCACCCACCCAGCGTGGGGTGCAGTAGCCTTGGCAGAGAGACGGACCCCTCCCCCCTCCCACCTGAGGTTCTGAGATCATAGCCAGTATACGTCTGTGGCTGCAAACAAGACTGCAGATAAGCAGACCCTTGACCTTGCAAGGTCTTAAAGGCCATTACAGCCAAATTGAACCAAACCTGGAAGATCACTGGAAGCCAGTGCAGATCATGTAAGATGGGAGTGATATGCTCTCAGCGAGAAACACAAGGCAGTATCTGAGCTCGAGCCTCCGCATCAGGCACACCAGTAGTCTTGCATATAGGACATTCCCATAGTCCAGGGGTCGTCAAACCGTGGCTTGCGAGCCACTTGCGGCTCTTGGGGCACGTCCGTGAGGCTCTCCTCAGGATTTGGAATTGCGGGGCAGGCGCGATGCGGAAGCAAGCGCGTGTGCGGCGGACGATGCAGAAGCAAGCGCGTGGGCGGCGGACGATGCAGAAGCAAGCGCGTAGGCGGCGGACGATGCAGAAGCAAGCGCGTGGGCGGCGGTGGCGCGAGCACAGCAACGGCGCTTTGAGACTGGACGGTGGCCGGGCAGGTCCAATGGAGAGGAGAGCAGGAGTGGAACCTACACCCCCCCCCCACACCCCGGCAGAGACAGAAGTCTGCATCCTACCTAATAAGGTAAGGAGAGCATTTGTGACCTGGGGGGGGGAATAAGATGATGATCGGGGACCAGTGGAGATGAGATGATGGTGATGGGGCCAGCCAGCCTGATGTGATGGGGGGAATAATGATGGGGGGGCAGCCTGATGTGATGGGGGGGAATAATGATGGGGGGGCCGCCTGATGTAATGGGGGGGGGCAGCCTGAAGTGATGGGGGGGAATAATGATGGGGGGGCCGCCTGATGTAATGGGGGGGGCAGCCTGTAGTGATGGGGAGAATAATGATGGGGGGGCAGCCTGAAGTGCTGGGGGTAATAATGATGGGGGGGCAGCCTGATGTGATTGGGGGGGGAATAATGATGGGGGTGCATCCTGATGTGATGGGGGGGATAATGATGGGGGGGGGCAGCCTAATGTGATGAGAGGGAATAATGATGGCGGGACAGCCTGATGTGATGGGGGGGGCAGCCTAATGTGATGAGGGGGAATAATGATGGGGGGGCAGCCTGATGTGATGACGGTTAAATCAACCGTACTTGTAAAAATATATTTATGGCTCTTTGAAAAATTCTAAATGGTTGTGCTACTCATATTTGGCTCTTTTGGACTAAGAGTTTCATGACCCCTGCGCATAGTCCAACTGCATAGACACGAAGACATGGACCCGTGACTCCAGTTCCATAGATGATATGTGTGGACGCAAGCTCTGAAGCAGCCTCAAATAGAAAAAAAAACAGACAACTGAGGCCACTTGGCTTGCATGTTGAGACTTTGTCAAAGAGGATGCTGATGATAAAAACCTGGGACATGGGCAGCGGCTGCACACCATTGATTAGGGGAAGCTCGCAAACCCCCTGTTCCATACTCAGGCATCTTGCCGAGCTCATAGTCATTAGTTCCGTCTTGTCAGGATTGAGCTTCAGCCAATCCCTCTCCAGCTGTGCCACCAACTCATCTAGACATTCAGTCAGTGTGGCAACAGCCGTCCCTGAACAGCCCTGGAAAGAAACATAGATCTGGGTGTCATCAGCAGACTCGGAGCACTTCAGACCATGCTTCCGGATGATATTGCCCAACAGTCTTACATTCACGTTGAACAGGAGCAGTGACAACACATCCTTTAGGGACCCCAAAGGGGACAGGCCCACCCGGTGACACATTTGACCCCATAGCCATCTGCTGGGTCCAGCCCTGCAGGCATGAGGCAACCCATTGTAATGAGGTCCCACCGATACCAGCTTGGTCCCTCAGGTGGCGCAGCAGCACCCCGTGATCAAATGTGTTGAAGGCCGCTGAGAGGTCCAAAATGACAAGGGCAGAAATACAGTCTTTGTCCATGGCCATTAATAAGTCATCCGCCACATAGACAATGGCCGACTCAGTTCCATGACTGGCTCTAAAGGAAGACTGTGTCAGGTTGAAGAAGTTGGCCCTTTCCAGACAATCTTCAAGCTGGGGGTAAACAAATGAAGATTGGATGATAGTTGTCGAGAACATCAACATCAAGACTCACTTTCTTCAACAGTGAATGGACTAGCACCTTTTTCTAGGCCACCGGCACCTCCCTCACAGTGTTGATATCCACCAACCATGGAGCCACTGCATCAATGGTCTCTTTCAAGAGCCATGATGGACAGGGATCCAGGTCACAAGAGGTCCACTTCATCCCAGCTGTGACTGAGAGGAAATCTGGGAGTGAGATGTTGCTGAACTCTTCAAAGACACGCTGTGCCTATGGGGTGAGGCAGACCACAGGGTCCATCAGGAGACGAATAGCAGCACGAATGCGTGCGATCTTATTATCAAAGAATTCTATGAATTTCACCACATTGCTCCTCAATTTGACAAAACACAATGGAGGATTACTCTGGATAAATCAGGCTGTTCACCATCCTGAAGAGTTCCGCTGGATGATTTCTCACAGAGTAAATCCTCGTAGACTTTCTTCGCCCTGAAGACGCACACTTATACCCCCGTTGACATACCTTCAAGGCTGTCCGGTCAGCATCCTGGTGGGTTCGCAACCACTGGCGCTCTTTCCTTCAGAGAGCCTGATGTAGATCCCAGAAGGTCAGAAGAATACTACGGTGCACTTGTGGATCTGTGCACAGGCATTCTCCAAAGAGGGATGACTTCATCCGTGATTGAGAGAGCCAAGTTGTACTTCTCGATACAACAGAGCTGTTGTCATCCAGCAGAAATGAGGACAGATGGGCCCCAAGGGCAACCCGAAACCTAATGGGCTCAAGCACCCTCCTAGGCCATACACAAGCTGCCTCAGGCCCATCACTTTGTTTAAGGGGTGGTGGGGCACCTCCAATCTGAGCCTGGATCAACCTATAATCTGTCCATAGAGGGGAGGAAAACTTCACCTCCCCAATTGATACCCCTTGCGCGAAGATTAAGTTGAGTGTATGACCATGCTCACGTGTCAGGCCATGCACAAATTGACTAAATCCCATGGATCCCATAGTATCCAAAAGATCCCTAGCCTCAGCATTGTCTGGCTCATCAACCAAATCATGTTGAGGTCTCCAAACACCACAGAGCGAGGGAACTCCAGTAATATGGGAGTGACCACATCCAACAACTGAGACACAAAATCACCCCCATGTCCAGGCGGCCTATACACTAGACTGCTTATTAGATATGGCTATTAGAAGAGGGTAAAGTGCTTTGTGCAGGTATGAGCACTCAGTTAGACGTGGAGCTCTAAAGTATGCTGTAACAGTGATGCCAGCTATCAGCTGGTTTAACTCACACTGCTAGAGTTGACGCCCCCTCCACCCCATTCTCCTCCCCCCTCCCCCTCTTCCTCCTCTCTCTTTGAGACTGGTCCACAGAATTCCGCATCTGAAAGGAACTGGCCAATCCGCATCAGATTCAAAGAAAAATTCACCCATCTCTAAATTTCACCTCTCCAAATATGATGCAGTATGTAAATTCTGCATTCCCAGAGATTTAAATACAGCATAACATTCATATACTGTACTTCTCCTCATAACATGGGAGAAAAGTGTGGGTATGGAAATCAGTTATTGTACCTGTAGGTTGGGCATGCAAGAGCTTTGCAGAGAGGGAGTAGTTCAGCGAGTAAAGACACTGACTGGCACGGAGTTTGAAGCATGGGAGCCTGGTTCAATTCCCAGTGTTGGCTCCTTGTGACCTTGGGCATGTCACTTTATCTCCCTGTGCCTCAGGCACCAAAAACATAGATTGTAAGCTCCACGGGGCAGGGGCCTGTGCCTGCAAAATGTCTCTGTAAAGCCCTACGTAAAACTAGCAGCGCTATACAAAGAACATTCTATTATTATTATTATTTGTGGAGAGGATGAAAGACCTAAGTATAAAACAGACTCATGACACCATGTAAAAACTGTAATAGCAACAATTCTACAAATGACTTTGTTTTGTTTTAAATGAATATCCCTACATTCACAAAGAAAAGTGGTTTCCTAGGTTTAATAAAACAGTTCATAATAGGAAATGTGTTAATGTGTAAGTTTTCTGTTTACCCCCGTTTCATAGTTTTTTAGGCTCCTGGGAGATGAGATGTGTTAATATGAGAATTAGGAAATGATTTCATCGGTGGCGTACACATGATTCTTTGACCTATGTGACAAAATGAGTTCTTGGAGAATGTGCTCATCATGTGATTTGTTCAGATTATTATTTTTATATATATATTTTTTTGTTTTGCGTCCTGAACATGTGAATCACGTAGAGTTCAGATATTGGATAAAAACTTAATGTGGGTGGATGGACGAAGTGGATCCAGTCCTAGGGAACCGCACCCACAGAGTTTGCTGATTCACCAACAATTGAGATGATTTCAGCTCATCCTTCCGCACCGTAATATTTGTTAAAAATATGATATATTTTTTTCTAAGCCATGTCAGCCTTGCTACAGTCGTTTGTGTGTTTTTTATTTCTCAGGAATCAATTTTTCCATAAATATTCCTATGTGATTCATCCTTTACAAGAATCAAAATAAGGTCTGGAATCAGAATAAAGTGTGTATTTGTTAACATGTTTGGTCAAAGTTGAATTAAATGCTCTATGTAACCCATATTTGTCTTTCCTCCACCAGGAAAAAAAATTAAATGATTCTTTAAATCAAGTATTGGCACAGAAATCTTCTATATTTTCACTAATTAGATTCTTTTCTTCTACTTTTTATGGACATGTGTAATATGTTACTTAATTCATTTTGCTATACATTCTGTCATTTCTCTCTGGAAGTGTTGTATGCAGTTGGGGGTGTCAGAAATGCAATTTGAAAGCATCTACTGGCAGTGATATGTGGGCTAGAGATGGGCAAGTAATACAACTTAGAGGTACTGCCAAGTCATAGCCAAGCCAAGGAGCTTACTTGGCTTTTTGAGCCAAGAAGTAGATGAGCCAGATCAAACATTCAGTGATTACAGATCAGTTGAGGAAAATACTGCATTGCAGCAGCACCCACTGCAGTTTTCATGGGAATTGTACCTCTTAACTCTTTCCAGACAGGTTTATTATAACACATTGTGCTTTAACAGATTAATGGCTGATGTTATTAACCACTGGGCATGGCCATTGAGGGTCAGAGGATATCATTATTTGGGATCAGGTTTGTATATAGAGATATTTTACTTTTCTTCATTCATACAAACTCTGTCCTCTAACCCGCAATGCCTATTCGTCACCTTTAACCCTTTAACTCCCTCGGCCGCCCAACTACATTGTCACCCCCTTCAAACCTCACGCCCCAAGACGTTGCCACCTACTTCACAGAGAAGATTTGGTCAACCACTCGACATCTGTTTATGTCAAGCACCACAGGCAACACCTACCTTCCCTTGCACAACTAAATCCACTTACAGGTCATTTTCCCCTGTGACTGAGGATGATGTCTCCATGCTCCTCTCATTATCTTGCCCTACAACCTGCCCCCTTTATCTTATTCTCTCACATCTCCTCCGCACCCTCTCTGGCACACTAACTTACCTTTTTAACCTCTCTCTCACATCTGGCACATTCCCATCTTCTTTTAAACATGAACTCATCACGCCCATTCTAAAGAAACCATCACTTGGCCTAGCCTCACTTTCTAACTACCGCCCTATCTCTCTTCTCCTCTTTGCCTCCAAGCTACTTGAGCAATTTGTATCAACCACCTGACTAACTTTCTCTCTTCCAACTCCCTGCTCGACTCTTTGCAAACTAGTTTCTGTCCTCTAAACTCCACTGAGACAGCACTAACAAAAGTGTCCAATTACCTATTCACAGATATATCTATGGGTTACTTCTCCCTACTAATTCTCCTGGATATCTCTGCTGCCTTTGACACTGTGGATCACCCCCTTCTCCTGAACATTCTCCAGTCCACTGGCCTCTATGACACAACCTTCTCCTGTTTCACATCCTACAGCAGGGGTGAGCAAACTTTTTATGCCGAGCCCCCCTTTTTATCCATGGAATTTCTTGGGCCCCCCTGCCTGATGTAATCAAAATCACATTAAAAAAAACCTTTATTAAACGGTATACAATGTAAATACAAATATGTCTAAGGCCACGCATATAGTGCCCGCGATGGCGACGTCACCCGTCGCCGCTAGAGAAAATTGTATTTCGCTTTGCGGCGGCGGCGGTGCGGGCGCCCAGGCCATTAATTGGTTCAGGGGCTGTCACATGAGGCGACAGCCCCTGAAAAATCAAATATTGCCGGCTTCAAAAATAGCGTCGCCACGTCACGCTTATTATAAGTGCACGCGGCGGCGGCGACAATGCATTTGTTTTCGGGCGAAGTCGCTTCGCTGGCACTATAAGCGCAGCCTAAATACTTACATACTTCAACAGCTCGCTCTTGCAAAATTAGGCTGCGTCCACGCTGCCGCTGAGAGCGGTGACATCGCCAACTCCTGCTTGGGTCCCTTGGTTCCTCGTCTCCGGCGACCGACTGATCGGGAGTAGTTTGGGTCGTGGGGGACACGTCCGTCCTTTGGACCGAGATGGGTGTTTGAGTGTTACCGTACCTCATCACTGGTCTCTCATTCCTCGGGCTGCTTGCACTGTGTGTGGTTTGCGCACCCAAGATGAAGCTGGGGGGGGAAGGCGACTCCCTTTTGTATTTGGAGCCTTGTGAAATCCACCATTCTTGGAGGTTGAAGGGTAGCTTCTCCAGGATGGGTCTCACTCCACGAGCTGAGTCTAGGACGTTGAGACCTGTTAAGGAATGGTCTTTTCTTGCAAACTCCAGCTCTTGCAGCAGGTCCCCGAGCTCTCGTAACTTCGAGTAGTATCTAGCTGTGATCTTGGGAAAGCTGTCGACTCTTTTGAAGAGCGAATCCTCGACTGCTTCGGGGCTACCGTAGCACTCTTCTAGCCTTTCCCACACTAGGTCAAGACCTACTTGGGGGTGGTTTGCGTTTGCCATCCGAAGTCTCTTCACGTGCTCCCTGGATTCGTTTCCCAGCCATTTGGATAGCAGGTTGAGCTCTTCCCTTGCTGAGAAGCCCAGGCTGTTGATTGCGTCCTTGAACGTGAACTTCCATGTCCGGTAGTTCTCAGGATGGTCGTCAAAGTTGGTGAGTCCTGTTTGCACCAGGTCACGCCGGATCATGTACTTGGCTATGTCTGTCAGGCCTGAGGCATCGGCGTGTTGGTCACGTTCTGAGGTAGTTGCTGGGAGGGTCCGTGTGGTCGCCTCTTCATTGGCGTGGACGCGTGATGGCTGCTGGTCAGTGTGAGGAGCTGTGTTCTCCCGTGTGGGTGTACCTAGATTGCGAGCCTGTTGTGGTGCATCCGTGTGCGCGCTGGCGTGTGGATCACTGTTGCTGCTGTGGCTATCCCAGGCAGCATGTACCATTGAAGGAACAGCATCTTCTCCTCGTGGACCTAGCAAGTCTTCGGTGTCTGTGGATTCACTCCCTCCGTGTTGAGATGGTGCGCTGGTGTTTATGCTGAAGAGGCTCCTTACGTAGTCTTCAGTGCATTGGACTGGGTTCGCTACGGCTATCCGTCTGTATGGTTGCTCCCCGCCGTCCTGTCTCGCAGCCACTTCTAAGACTTCGGCTTGGGCTATGGCGGCGGCCTCTTCTTTGCTTAGAGCTTCTAGGTCCGCGTCCAATTCGGCCTTTCTACACGCAGCGGGGGCACGTGCGGCGGTGGCCGCGGCGGCGGAATTCTGCTGCTCCTCTTCTATGCGCGCTCTTTCTGCCCTTACGGCTGACTCTCTCCGACCATATTCGGCCCTGGCACGTGCGGCCTCTGCGGTGGCTCGCGCCTTGGTAGCGCTGGCACTTGCACTGGACACGTTAGACTGCGCTGATCTAGCTGACCGTGACGAGTGTCTGGATGTGCTGGAGCGCTGTGATGCGGTCTCTAGGAGAAGCTCTTTTCTCTGACTTTGGGCGTCCGTGTTGGCGGTCTGCACGATGCCATCACGTTCCAGGTCAATCGCCTTTTGCAGGTCGCGTTCCCGCATGCTGTCTTCTGTGTTAGTTCTTGTCAGATAGGTGAAATATGCCTGTGACAGTGTTACGTAACGTCTATGGCATAACTTAATCTGAGTAATAGCTTATTTGATCTGTGTTTCTTGATCGCTAGCACTTGCGACATTCCTTATTTCACGATCAGTGTCCTCCCAAGCCTTCTCTAATTTTTCACGGTGTGTGTCAATGTCAGCCTCGTATTTTTCGCGGGCCTTTTGTGTCAGTGTGACTGTCCGTTTAGGCCTTGCATCTGCCTGCGCCTGTTGCAGTTGCGCAGCGGTCTCTGTGTCTGAGTGGTCACTCTCCTGCGTGATGGCTGGTGAGGCTCTGAGTTCTGCCATGCTGTAAGTGTGTGTAGGCCTTTAGCCAGTGTGTGTGGTGTGCGGTCTGTTACCTGCGTCAGCGATGGGTGACTGTCTCAGATGATGCCGAGCTGTGTCCTGCAGCGTTCAGCGTAGGGTAGCTGTACTCACAGGTGTCGGTGGCTCTGACCCGTGTCCTGGTGGGCATCCTCTGGCATGGCCCTTGGTGGCGCTGGCCGTGGGGACGTGTGCAGGGTAAGGTGAGATGGTAATCCCTCACGATGGAGCTGTGCAGAGGGGGAACTCAGACAGAGAAAGGCATTCAAAGTTCTGTGTATATTGCAGTCTGACTGCAGTGCTGCTGCCTTGAGTGTAGGTTGCAGGCTGTGTGACCAGTGTAAATCTGCTTGCTTGTTCGTAAGGCTGCAGGCTGTGTGCAGTTTGCTGTATAAAGCTTGCTGCCCTGTCTGGCAGTGTAAAGCTACTTGCTTGTTCTGGGGTGCAGAGACTATTCTGTATAGCATAAAGTCTTTGAGTAGTAGCTCCTGTGTGTTTCCCTAACACACAGTCTTTGTTTTACTTTTCTGAAACCAGGGTCACGAATGATGTATGGATAGTTCCAGTAAGCTTAACTCATGTCTTCCCTCTTCCAAGGCACAAACAAGTCCTTTTCTCTTTCTTAGTTTTATTGAGGGAAAATCACAGGGAGAAAGGTACTTGTAGATGTAATGTAGGTAGAGAGTACTTCTCTGTCTGAAGTGCAGTGTATCAAGGATGAGACAGTGTAAAACAAAAAGGCCTTGCTGGGGTAAATAGCAGGCAGTTACTCACTCAGAGTCCAGGTTGAAAAGGAAGTGAGGAGCACACTAGATGGGAAGTGAGACTATACTAACTGTCAGCAAGGACAGGGGGGTAGGAATAGCCCACTCTCAGCTAGGAGAATATGAGCTGCAGGCAACCAACACAGGCTGTGTAAACAACATGTAGCAATAATGTTGCCTTTTCACATGCAGCAAGCTGCTGAGACAGGGAAAATAGCAGACAGCCAAACTAGGGAGAAATAAACCCCAAGCTGTAAAGGGGAACAGAGGAATATGGAATATGGTTCCAGGACATACAGGGATAATAAATGCTTGATTTGCTAATGTTGATGTTTTTTTCATGTATTTCAAATGTATTTAGCTGCTTGATTTTTACATTGTTGTGTGTGTAATGTAATTTTTATTTAGTTACATGTCATTTTTAATGCTCTTTGCAGGAGTATATTTCAGGGTCTTGCTTTTGAATAATGGCTTATTTCTGGTAGTTAGATTTGTATGATGGTGGTTACTTTGAAGTAGAATTATTTTGTCAATGGTTTGGATTTAGGAATTGAATAGTGAATTGTACAATTGATTTGTATTGTATTGTAATTGATTTAGGAAATTAATTGATTGATGGTAAATGTATTTATGTTGCTTAGTTTCTATTTGATTTTGTGGATGGCATTGGTGGTTAAGGGACATTGTTCATAGTGTATTTTATTTTGAAATTGATTTTGCATAGTGTTACATGACGCACAGATTAATTGCATCATGTACACACTCAATGCAATTGTGTGACTTTGATATACGTTTGTCTAGCTACTGGTTTGTTGGGAGAGGACATATCATTTATTTTTAAAAGTGCTGCTGGATTAATTTTATCATGTGATAATTATGAGATTCAGATTTGATGTTTTTATGTATACATGTTTATGTAATCCTTAACCATGTATTTGTATATTGGTGTTATATGTATATATACATATGTATGTATGTATCTATATCTATATCTCCCCCATTGTACAAATGAATGGGGGCAGGGTGGGTGACCGGATGCCCATCATTGCCAGGGGGTAAGTAGAACACAATTTATTTATGCTGATTTATGTGTTTAATAATGGGCAAATAATTTATTATCCATATGTGGATAATAGTTATTTTGCCCATTACTGTATTGTATGTGTTAGGGGGCGGGGGGGATGTGTGTTGTATATTGTTATGTTTATTGGGGGCAATTGTCCCCAATAAACATGCTATTGTGCCTTAACCCCTTCATTGCCTTAGCGGTTAGCCGCTAAGGTAATGAAGCTGCTTTAATGTATTTTTATTAATAGTGTGCGGGAGCAGGAGCAGAGGCATCGGTGCCAGTGTCGCTGCCATCTTTATAGAGCCCACGTCACGTCTTGGACGCTATAAAGATGGCGGCGACATTGGCCTCCGATGCCCCATACCGGGGCCTGTAACTCGGGAAGCAGGGGGTCTCTGAGGCAGAAATCAATGCGGTTCAGCTCAGGGGACCCCCTGCTCCCGCACACTGTTCTTAAAATGTACATTAATGCAGCTTCATTACCATAGCAGATAGCCGCTACGGTAATGAATTATTGTTTATTGATATGTGTGTTTTGACAGTAGTGTAGATGTGCAGGGGGTCTCCTGAGCTGAACCGCATTGATTTCAGGTCCGGGGACCCCCTACTTCAGGAGATACAGGCCCCGTTATGGGGTGCCGGTATCCCCTGCAGAATGTAAATGTCCCGGTCACGTGACTCGGAAGCTTGAAAGTGCAGGGGATACCAGCACCCCATAACGGGGCCTATATCTCCTGAAGTAGGGGGTCCCCGGACCTGAAACCAATGCGTTTCAGCTCCGGAGACCCCATGCTCATGTACACTATTATTAAAATGATTTTATTTAGTGTACGATCACCTGTAACAGCCTTGCATGGAGATACAGAATCTCCATGCAAATGTTACATGCGGCTTATTTTTCTATCAGCTATCGTACGTGAAGTTTAAGAATGCTAGCAGGGGGGAAAGCTTGCACGTACGATAAGCCAGTTTTGGCCCGTCCGATAGAAAACGGGCTCAAGGCCTTAGTGAACCGCGTCTCCGGCTTCACTTTTTATCGGACGTGCTTTTTTGTTTCAGCCAGACGCAAAAGCACGGAGCTTAGTGCATAGCCCCAAAGTCTTTAAAACAGTCCAGTGCTGAAGTGGGGACCTAGAAAACATTTCCGTTTAAAAACTCATGCAGCCTTCCTCCTTGCAATCGCAGCAAGGCGTCTCTGGGCCCGGTCCGACCCGTTCTTGCCCTTATGGCAAATTGGACTTCTGGAATCACTTGGGAACACATGGAACACCCAAGAAAGAACAACAGCAGATAAGAGTTCTGGGAGGATGACTAGCTGTCTTATACACTTCAGGACAGGCCGTCCCACCCCTTGCCCTCCAACCAGTGGCGTGGGAATTTCATCCCTAGCCACTCATACACTTTGCCAGGTTTGTGAAGGCTGGCACCTCTGGCTTCAGAACAATATACTGTATATACACATTAAACTACACCAATTTAATAAAATATATTGTGTCCTGTCGTCTGTGTGCTAAAAGTTATGAGTTCCTATTCTTGTGTCATGAATGGAGTGAGTGTATATATTCCCTACAAACACTAGCCTCATTCTTGGCACACATGAGAAAAATACTTTTAAACTTTTTATAACACTGCAACCATGCTCAGCTTTATAACCTAGCTCGAGCACCTTCTGAACCCCTACTCTAGGCTCAGGATACGTGGGCATGTATGTGGGTACCTCTGCTATACTGGGGAATCCCTGCTACTGTATACTAAAGATTCCGTCTATACCTGCAGATATATTTTAACTCCTTCATACCCGTTTACCTTGTCTGGAAGATGCTGCAGCAGGGACTCTGGCGGTGAGTCGTAAGAACGTTTCCAAGGTCCGAGGTTGGCGGAGTAATGCGCTTAGCTGTATCCGAAGATATCACTCAATCTCCAAATACAACCTATGGGGTATCCGCTAACTCCGGAACCCCGCTACATAGACATATTCTGCAAAGATTTTCTCCGCCAAACCCACCCTGAAACTTACAGCCTAGAAATCTCCCGATCCCAGCACCCCAGTAAAGGCAAAAACCACATAATTGTTTAATGTCGCAAAATCAGTATACAGTTGCAGTAATACATTTTTGACATCTGGGTCCCAGAACTGACACTCTAAGACCTTGACACACTGGTCAGGTTTAACCAAGTGGGCTTGACCTTTATTATAAGCCTGGTTAACCCCTTCACCATCACACAACCATTTTAGGGGCTGAAGGGCCGCACATGCGCCCTTGATGTGTGTTGCCCACTACTACTGGGTGGTGCATGTCCTCTTTAGTATGTAACTGTTTATGTAATATACATAATTCTTTATCCCCCTTGTACCGCGCTGCGGAATATGTTGGCACTTTACAAATAAATGATAATAACTATAATTCTGATCCTGATACACAGCAGTGTATTCATTTTTAGGAAGTACTGAAGACTCAAAGATATAAATTGATGAATCCGTCTACTCAAATGCATAAGAAAGTTCGAGTAACTATATTGTTCCTTAGAGAAGAGGTTTTCTTTTACAGATTGTAATTATTTTTTATACACAACATGACCATTTTTGACCAATTAAACTATGGTGTAGATCTTTCCAAACTTCACAGTTCTCTTATTCGTCTGCACTATTTAGAATAATAACTTTATAATAATAATAACTTTATTTCATATAGAGCTTTTCTCCCAATGGGACACAAAGCACATCACAATGACAATATAGTGCACGGTACACAGCGCATACTGTAGGATTGTTCCAGACACAGTCCCTGCCCAGGGGAGCTTACAATCTATGCTTTTGTTGCCTGAGGCACAGGGAGATAAAGTGACTTGTCCAAGGTCACAAGGAGAAATCGTAATAACTTACCTAGCAGCACCCCCTTTGGAGTGGTTGAGAGGTTTCAAACCATGACAGTTCCCCTTAATTTTATACATAAAGTAATCCTTTCAAGTTTGGATGCTCTAGGTCTTATAGTTTGGGCGTGCATGAGACAAACATTCTGAAATACAGTATATAATAGATTATGCATGGGCCGCACATTTTGCTTCTTCTAAAATATGTGCTAATTCTCTGTATACTGCTTGTGCCATTTTGGGGGGGTTTCTATCTTGATGATTACATACTAAATGAAGTATTATTTATGTTTCCCGCCACTGTTGCGCGTGCACTATGGCTGCAGCCTAACTGGGTAAGTGACTCATAAGAATGTTTCTTATGTTTGTTTGTTGACTCTGATGAAGGTCACAGGCCTTGGTACCTTTATAAGACAAGAAACTTGCTTGTATTTTTAATGCGCTGTGATTCGTGTGTCCTATTACTTTTTGTATAGAAGAATTATTGCACAGGTGCTGCCCTGCCATTGCTTATAAGCTCCTGCTATTCTCAGTCAGGTATTTCTTCTCTGTTTCTTGTACTGGTGTGCAGGACCTAGGAAAGAAAGGTTAAACAGAAATAAAATGTACAAAATACTGCGTGTTTATTAAATTTATATTTTCAGTGATATTGTGCATCAATGCATATAGCAATGTTTGTGCCGGGACTTACTAGTGGATTGTGAAAAAAAGATGGTTTAAGTTCAGAATTGAGTTATTGAGTCAATTCTGTTGGCAGCCTACTTTTCATTAACGAGAAAAGTTGATTACATTTCCAGAGCACAATGCAATTTAAATCAATAGTCATAGTGAACAAAATAGTCATCCCCCTGTCTGTACAAGGTACTGCTCGATGCAGTGACAAAAGGAAGTCAGGTTTTATCATACCATACCCAGACACATCTCCGCCTACACGTCAGGGCTATTCTGGCAGACAGCATGATCCAGGACTAACCATAGTAAATATGGCTCACTATGTACAGCAATGGGGAAATCCCAGTGTTATGCTCTCATTTGTTCCATGTAGTAAGTTCACCAGAGTACAAAAAACACTTGCAATGTTTTTGTATTTACTGGACTGCTGTTGAGGTGTGGCCAAAAAAATCCGAAATGGAAAAAAAAAAGCACAAGATCAATGCACATTCAATTCTCACTAAAATCACAAATAAACATTACTAACCCTCTTTTTATGGTGATAGTACAGTACGTGCGTGCTGACAAACAGGTGTTCTAGTGTCCCTTGTGAGTGACATACTAACCATTGTATGTCATAGCAGTAAAATTGGCTTTTGTCAGTTGAAAATCATTACACCAAAGACATTAAAAATAAATACTTGAAAAAAAAAACACAACCACATTATATAAAAACTATCATTTCAATCCTGTGATTGTCACTGTGGCCTCTTACTTCCTCCATGGCCGTGATGCCGTCATGTGATTGGTTAGGCATTGGCCCTTTATTGGATTTTTCTCTGGGTGCCCCTGAGGATGAAGATGGCCTTTTTCCTGGCTGGGGTAAGTAATACATTTATTTATGTAGGATCAACATTGATTGCCAATGTGGCAATCTAGGCCCCCGTTGAGGGCCTAGAAAGCCATGGTCACAATCAATGGATTAAAATGGTAGTTTTAATATATTGTGACTGTTTTTTTGTAATGTCTTTGGTGTAATGCTTTTCAATGGGCAAAAGCCCTATTAGCCACATTTGGGTATTGCCCATTACTGTAGGGTTTTTTTGTCTTGTTTGGCAAGTGGGATATGGGGGTACGAGCCCCGGGCGAGGGAGGTTAGGTCACCCAGGGTATTTACAGGGTGCAGGGAGGTTAACTCCTCATATGCCATAGTGGTTGTAGTAGAGTAGTTGGGGTCTTTGTATTAACACCTTGGTTAACTTAGTGGCCATGGAGGCATGCATAATGGATGTCTTCTTGCCACTATGGCTTAAAAGAAGTTAAGATAGACAGAGGATGAGACACGCAGTCAATATCAAGGGTAATAGAGGTGGGGTACCTAGCTGCCGGTGCGCTGGTCCTGGGGAGCTCCTGTAGTCCCAAATGTTCCAGTACAAAAAAGAAGAAGCAGGCACATGGTCTTACTCAAAAGGAGGTTTAACATGCCATAAAGTCCAACTTTTCGGCAGTCTAATACTGCCTTTCTCAAGGTGAAGGCTACCAAACACAAGAAAACAGTCAAAGTATATACCACCCCCCTGATACTTTTTTGTTTTAAAAGGGGTTAATACACAGGTTGTGGCCACAAAGGGCCTAGTCCAGGGTATTCACTTTGACTTCTTATGTTGCTAAAGTAATAATATATATAATGAGGATATGCGTTGAGGTGGTCTACACCCCGTGCATATCATTAGCACAAATGTCCATTAACGTTAACTGCAGGCCATTGTTACTTTTAGACGGCACTTGACGCCTCTTTAGAAAGCTTTGAGAGCTCCGTTAGCACTTAATGAGATGTTTACTGAAGTTAACGTCTAGTTAATTAGTTAATGAACTATGCTCTCCTGGGACCTCATTCACCATGGAGTGAAGCTGTCCTTCCATCTGTGATCGAAAAGATTGTAGTCCAATTAGAATGGCGTTGTTCTCTTCTCCAGCACTGGGAAGTAGTTTCATATTGAATAGTGTACATTAAATACAAAGTAATTGTGTCTACTGTATGTAAAATGGTTTAACACAAAAGGGAAAACTCCTCATTCAAAATCAAAGAGGTAGACGTGAAAGTGTTTCAAGTAGTTTTTTTTTACTGTATAAACAATTTCCATTTGGTTGATGGAGATAAATACCTTTTGGGCTGATTGTGTTGTGACCAACAGAAAGATGCTACTCCTCAAGGTGGAAAACATTAATCATGGAACAATATTATTCACGGTGCGCACAATCGTCCTTGTATCTGACAAACAGAGTGAGATTTAGAGTAAAGATTATGGAAGTTATTCATTACACTGCAATAGTGCTGATTGTGGCACTATCATACAGAAAGCCCCATTGACTTCGATCAGCATTATTGATAAAGAACTCCCGTTAAGCACTACAATTTATATAGTATTATAGGTAAAATGTGTGAAAATTTGGGCTATTAATGAATTCCTGATTGGTCAAAATTCAGGGCATTAATAATCAATGTAGGTTAAACTGTAAAACATTCTGGGCATTATTGAAATCCCTGATCTGATTGGGCAAATGTTTTTGGCATCTTGCCAAATCCGAGAGTAGGATTTTTAACTTACTTTGCTGAAAGATCTCTCGGCAGTTTGTAGGAGCAGGAGGGTGTAAGTCTGTGAAGGAGAGAAAAATCACCTGCTGGGCAAAATTATCAGGGGCTCAGTAGGGTTAGAAATATAATCCAGGGGTGGGTGATGGGAGGGGGGGGCAGATGATGATATGGGTCAGTAATGCCCAGAATTTTTGGCACCTGGACAAGTTTTGAATTCTAGCCAATCAGATTTCAGGGTTGCAGCTTTAACTTCAGCAGCTCTCAGACAGGAAAAAGGAAGAAAGACTGCATCAGCCAAGGACCGAATCCTCCTCTTACCCCTCACATACCAATCCTCTCACACCCTGCCCCAAAGTCTCCTTCTCAACACGCACTGCTAACCACTCCAACCTCGTCTCCATTACACCTCTCCCTTCCCTACTCTTTTCCTGTACCCTATGGAATGCACGAAAACTCACTGCAATACATGCCCTGTTCATTTACAACTCTCTAAAACTTCTAGCAATGACAGAGACCTGGCTCATCCCCTCAGGCACTGACTCTTCTGCCACACTATCCTATGGTGGTCTCTCCCTTAGCCACACTCCCAGACCAGGGAATAGACAGGGGAGGAATAGGCATACTACTTTACCCACACTGCACATTTCATGTCATACCCCTTTAACTCCCTCTCCTCATCCTAAGAAAGTCCACACTGTCCGTTTCTTTCCCCCCATTTCCCTCCATGTCACTGTCATCTATAGTAACCCTGGACCTACATCCCAATTTCTTGACAACTGTGCCACATGCTCCCTCACGTTCTCTCTTCTGACACACCTACTATTATGCAGAGAGATAACAAATGACACAAATATAACACAGACAATAATTCCCTGGCGCACTATCAGATAATAAACCTGACGAATCGGAGTAGTCCCATGAATCAAAAGATGGTATAAAGAAGATCCACAGTCCACAATGTCCCGTTCTTTTACACAGAATGCTGGTCTGAAAATACAAATAAAACAACCATTGCGCAGTACCCTATGGTCAGTATTCCAAGACCCCACCGTTGCTATCTACTTACATAAAAAAAGATAAGAATGGGCCTCAAAAGGTTTCTTTAAGTCCCCCCACGATTGGCTCCGACTGATTCCTGCTGCTGGTATCACGCTTTACACTTCCAGCATCAGCATCACCATACCGATTGGGAACAGAAAGGGGCACCAATAGTATAGCACTATAACATTTATTGTTAAAAAATGACAAGCATAAAAACATGCACTCACATGCGAGAATGCCCTATGTGTGTCCTACAACGTGCCGTCCGCTTCACATGGGAGGATGTCGAGGGATTGCAGGGGGAGGCTGGAGCCGGCGTGGGTCCCCGCTTCGTGGCCGCGACTCGGAGCGCCTAGTCCCTCCTCCGATGACGTTCCCCGTCAATCAACCTCCTTTCCTTCCACAGGGTCTGCACGTTGCAGCACGTTCAACAAGCTCCACCCTACGCGCGTTTCGTGACTCTGACGTCACTTCTTCAGGGGTAATGGAGCTGTGGGGGCACTTGAGGTATTTTATACCCTTGTGCAAAGCTGACAGGGAGTTCCCATTGGTTGAATGTCTGATTGGGAACTCCTATTAATTGTCCACTTGTTGGCTGATACCTGGCAATTCGTGTATTTAGCAGGTTTAACCACTTCATGCCTGGATAGACAATTGCACTAGATGATTACATTCTAGCATGCTGTAAAACACTTTACAAAAAATTATTTTATACATCAGTATCATAAAAACCATAATAAAACTCTATAAATTGTAGAAATAAAAAGTAATTAGCAACCTTGTGGCTTATTATTCAATGTGCGAGATAGCTATTTGTATTAATCCCTGTTGCTAACAGCATAAAGGACCCAGAGGTGGAAAGAGATTATTTGCATAGCAAAAAAACAAAAAGAGATAACCTGGTTATGCAATATTCAACATCAGCAGTTACAGACCTAACTGTCCCTCAAAAATGCTGCCAGGTCAAATTCGATGTTTAGTCCTCTCGGCGTTAAGGTTTTGAGGGTATATATCCAGTAGCTTTCGCGTCTGGATATAAGATTGATTTTATCACCCCCCCTCCAATTCTGCTTAGGGCAGTCAATCCCTTTACAGATTAACCCTTCCGGATTTTGCCCATGTTTATTTTTAAAGTGACTGGAGACACTATGTGTCTCCAGACCCCTTTTTATATTATAAACATGTTCTGCAAGACGTCGTTTTAATGGTCTACCTGTTCGCCCTACATATTGTAGTCCACAAGGGCACTCTAACAGGTAGACCACAAAAGGAGTCTTGCAGGAAATGAACGATTTGATAGGAAATCTGACACCTGTAACATTGGATTGAAAATGTTTGCATTTACTGCTGTACCTACAGCCAATACATTTGTCACATGTAAAGAATCCGTCCAATTCCTTAAGCCATGTTGTACTTTGTGTTTTTACGGAATTGAACGGACAGCTCGGGGACAGTTGAAGCTTTAAATTATTGGCCCTTTTAAACACTATCTGGGGGTGTTTAGGTAGTATTGTTTTAAGTATAGCATCCCCCTGGAGAATACTCCAATGTTTCCTAATTATTTGTGTTATTTTGATTGACATCCCATTAAACTTGGTTATAAAGGGGATGAACTCTACACCCTCCATTTGTTTTGATTTCTTATTGTCCATACTGATAAGGTCATTTCTATCTATGTCCTTTACACTTTCTAAGGCCTTCTCAACCATTTTGGGATTATATTCCCTCTGGATAAATTTATCCTTAAGATCATTGGCCTGCATCTCAAATATTTCTGGTTGAGAGCAATTTCTTTTAGTTCTTAAGAACTGGCCCTTGGGAATATTGTTAATCCATCTATGGTTGTGATGGCTAGACGCCAAAAGGTATGTATTGGCATCTACTTTTTTATAAAAGGTCTTAGTTTGAATAGTCCCTCGCTCTATGAACAATGTAAGATCTAAAAAGTCTATACTTGTGGGGCTGATGTTAAAGGTGAATTTTAAGTTCATATTGTTGTTATTTAAGTATTTTTGAAACTCCCCAAGTTTCTCAACACCTCCACCCCAGATACATAGCACGTCGTCTATATAGCGTTTCCATAGTACAAGGCCCGCCCCAAGTGGGCCGCCGGAATGGATGTATTCCTCCTCCCACATGCCCATAAAGATGTTAGCATAACTAGGGGCGAACCTTGTACCCATGGCAGTGCCACATATCTGGAGGTAGTGGCTGTTGTCATAGCTGAAGAAATTATGTGTAAGTATATAACGTATCCCTTCTATTATAAAATCTCGAAATCCCTGTTCTAGACTATCATCTTGATTTAACACCCTACTGATTGCTCTGATACCCAGGTCATGGTTTATGACGGTATACAGAGACGTCACGTCACACGTGACCCAAATATAATGATCTTCCCATTTGGGTCACGTGTGACGTGACGTCTCTGTATACCGTCATAAACCATGACCTGGGTATCAGAGCAATCAGTAGGGTGTTAAATCAAGATGATAGTCTTGTACTATGGAAACGCTATATAGACGACGTGCTATGTATCTGGGGTGGAGGTGTTGAGAAACTTGGGGAGTTTCAAAAATACTTAAATAACAACAATATGAACTTAAAATTCACCTTTAACATCAGCCCCACAAGTATAGACTTTTTAGATCTTACATTGTTCATAGAGCGAGGGACTATTCAAACTAAGACCTTTTATAAAAAAGTAGATGCCAATACATACCTTTTGGCGTCTAGCCATCACAACCATAGATGGATTAACAATATTCCCAAGGGCCAGTTCTTAAGAACTAAAAGAAATTGCTCTCAACCAGAAATATTTGAGATGCAGGCCAATGATCTTAAGGATAAATTTATCCAGAGGGAATATAATCCCAAAATGGTTGAGAAGGCCTTAGAAAGTGTAAAGGACATAGATAGAAATGACCTTATCAGTATGGACAATAAGAAATCAAAACAAATGGAGGGTGTAGAGTTCATCCCCTTTATAACCAAGTTTAATGGGATGTCAAACAAAATAACACAAATAATTAGGAAACATTGGAGTATTCTCCAGGGGGATGCTATACTTAAAACAATACTACCTAAACACCCCCAGATAGTGTTTAAAAGGGCCAATAATTTAAAGCTTCAACTGTCCCCGAGCTGTCCGTTCAATTCCGTAAAAACACAAAGTACAACATGGCTTAAGGAATTGGACGGATTCTTTACATGTGACAAATGTATTGGCTGTAGGTACAGCAGTAAATGCAAACATTTTCAATCCAATGTTACAGGTGTCAGATTTCCTATCAAATCGTTCATTTCCTGCAAGACTCCTTTTGTGGTCTACCTGTTAGAGTGCCCTTGTGGACTACAATATGTAGGGCGAACAGGTAGACCATTAAAACGACGTCTTGCAGAACATGTTTATAATATAAAAAGGGGTCTGGAGACACATAGTGTCTCCAGTCACTTTAAAAATAAACATGGGCAAAATCCGGAAGGGTTAATCTGTAAAGGGATTGACTGCCCTAAGCAGAATTGGAGGGGGGGTGATAAAATCAATCTTATATCCAGACGCGAAAGCTACTGGATATATACCCTCAAAACCTTAACGCCGAGAGGACTAAACATCGAATTTGACCTGGCAGCATTTTTGAGGGACAGTTAGGTCTGTAACTGCTGATGTTGAATATTGCATAACCAGGTTATCTCTTTTTGTTTTTTTGCTATGCAAATAATCTCTTTCCACCTCTGGGTCCTTTATGCTGTTAGCAACAGGGATTAATACAAATAGCTATCTCGCACATTGAATAATAAGCCACAAGGTTGCTAATTACTTTTTATTTCTACAATTTATAGAGTTTTATTATGGTTTTTATGATACTGATGTATAAAATAATTTTTTGTAAAGTGTTTTACAGCATGCTAGAATGTAATCATCTAGTGCAATTGTCTATCCAGGCATGAAGTGGTTAAACCTGCTAAATACACGAATTGCCAGGTATCAGCCAACAAGTGGACAATTAATAGGAGTTCCCAATCAGACATTCAACCAATGGGAACTCCCTGTCAGCTTTGCACAAGGGTATAAAATACCTCAAGTGCCCCCACAGCTCCATTACCCCTGAAGAAGTGACGTCAGAGTCACGAAACGCGCGTAGGGTGGAGCTTGTTGAACGTGCTGCAACGTGCAGACCCTGTGGAAGGAAAGGAGGTTGATTGACGGGGAACGTCATCGGAGGAGGGACTAGGCGCTCCGAGTCGCGGCCACGAAGCGGGGACCCACGCCGGCTCCAGCCTCCCCCTGCAATCCCTCGACATCCTCCCATGTGAAGTGGACGGCACGTTGTAGGACACACATAGGGCATTCTCGCATGTGAGTGCATGTTTTTATGCTTGTCATTTTTTAACAATAAATGTTATAGTGCTATACTATTGGTGCCCCTTTCTGTTCCCAATCGGTATGGTGATGCTGATGCTGGAAGTGTAAAGCGTGATACCAGCAGCAGGAATCAGTCGGAGCCAATCGTGGGGGGACTTAAAGAAACCTTTTGAGACCCATTCTTATCTTTTTTTATGTAAGTAGATAGCAACGGTGGGGTCTTGGAATACTGACCATAGGGTACTGCGCAATGGTTGTTTTATTTGTATTTTCAGACCAGCATTCTGTGTAAAAGAACGGGACATTGTGGACTGTGGATCTTCTTTATACCATCTTTTGATTCATGGGACTACTCCGATTCGTCAGGTTTATTATCTGATAGTGCGCCAGGGAATTATTGTCTGTGTTATATTTGTGTCATTTGTTATCTCTCTGTGTATGCCATACAGC
The DNA here is from genome assembly GCF_040206685.1 of Ascaphus truei. NCBI lineage: Eukaryota > Metazoa > Chordata > Amphibia > Anura > Ascaphidae > Ascaphus > Ascaphus truei. The sequence continues at coordinate 42,729,610 of NC_134486.1, read as the reverse complement.
CCTTGTGGATAGGGTTGTTATATTCCCAAGGCAGCCATTCCCCAACCTGCCACAACAGGCTGTGAGGAATTCACATTAGGTTTTTTCTTATATGGGACACCCTAAATATTTATTTTAATTTTGTAAGCACTTGGTTATTTTAGCTAATATTTAGGTATAGTTTTATAGGTTTGAGCGCTGATCACATGCTTTTAGTTTAAATTTTCCTCAACACCTACTATTATATTGAGGGACCTTAACATACCTATTGTCAATCCCACTGCCACTTCAGCTGCCGATCTCATCTCCCTTACCTCCTCCTATGGTCTCTCCCAGTCGAGCACCTCTCCTACTCACTACAATGGCCACTTAAACTGGTTTACTCCCACTTCTGCTCTATCTCTAGCCCCTCTAACATGCTATTTCCTCTCTCTGATCATCACCTCCTAAACTTTAACCTCACCCAATGCACCTTCAACAACACCCACTTCAACATGCATATACATGCCCTAGACCCCCTCCAATTTTCAACTATCTCTATAGCCTCTCCTCTCTCCCATCTCTAGCCTTTCCGGCCCTAACCTAGCAATCTCTCTACACAACAGCATACTCTCATCAGCATTAGACAAGATTGCCTCCGCCACCACACGTCACCCTCGTAAATCCAAGCCACAACCGTGGCAAACACCTTTTACACAGCCAAAAGTGCTCACGTGCTGCAGAACGTTTCTGGAGGAAATCCCACTCAAAAGCAGACTTCCTTCACTATAAATGTATGCTCATGTACTGTCCTCTACCTTGCCAAGCAAGCCTACTTTTCTTCACTCAAATAAACTTTGTCATCAAATCCTCAATGCATATTTGACACTTTTAACTCCCTTCTTTGCCCAACAACAACTACATATCCCTCTACCCTCCGGGCCTGAGACTTCGTCACCTTTTTGACAGACCCGATCAGATATGACATATCTTCACATTCAGTCCCTCACAAAGTCCTGTCATCTCCACCTCCAAAATATCGCTAAGATACATCCTTTTCTCACTCGTGATGGAACTAAAATACTAATCCACACTCATAATGTCCGGCCTGGGTTACCTATTACCAACCTTCTCTTAATTGGCATTCCCTTGCCCGCCTCTCCTAACTCCAATCCATCCAAAATGCTGCTGCTAGACTCATCTACCTCACTCACCGCTCCACTTCTACTGCTCCACTATCTATATCCCTACACTGACTTCCCATAGCCTCTAGAATTACGTTGAAACCCTAGTAATGACTTAAAAAGGTCTCAACGACACAGCCCCCCATCTTACATCTTAGCCCTCATCCACAAATGTATACCTAAATGCCCCCTATGTTCTGCCCATGACATCCACCTTTCCTCCCACCTTATTAAGTTCTATCACTCTCACCTTCAAAACTTCTCCCGGGATGCTGTTACGCCGGTGCTGCCCGCAGACCAGACCCGTCCCCTGTGCTGAAGGGGAAAGTAGGAATACACGCATTCGCAGCAAAGGGAGCATGTCCGGAGTGTGGTGTTAAGCGTTGCCAGGCCAGATGTATGTAAGGTAGACAATACTTGCCGGTACCGGGTGTAGGAGTAGAATAATAGTTGCCTTGTCGAGGTCAGGGAGCGGAGAGATGAGAAGGGTTGAAGTCCAAGCCGTGATCGTGGGATGCCAGAGAATACGTAGTCCAAGGAGAGCCGAGGGCAGGAGCCAAAGGGGGTAGTCGTATGAGCCATGTCAGAACCTGTAGAATCAACAAGAGTACACCAAACAACTTCCATACAGAAACTATGTCGAGTGATGAGTGAGGGCTCAGAGATGACTGATAAGGCTGGGCTTACAAATCAGGGATGGGGGCCGATCAGGAGGACTGCAGGGTGCCTTTCCGGATTGGTGAGGCTGATACAACCCAGGTGAGCACTGGTAGAACTCTGAGTACGCCCGCGCGGCGTACGGGGCGAAGCCTTACAGCAGAAGTGGAAGTTGAAGAGTGGATGCTGGGCGCATGCTCTTTAAGCTGCATTTGCACGCGACTAGCGTTGAAGGAGGATGCATGTATGCACGCGGGGCGAAGGGACCGCGCCTCTCAGGCGGGGGTTGCGCTGCGCGCCCTGAGTCTCTCTGAGGGTTGTCTGTGTGTTGTGCGGACGGCGCTGAGAAATCAGATTCCTAACAGTATCCCCCTCTTCAGGAACGGCCTCTGGAAGGTCCTCAAAAGGTTTCTCTGGAAACTCCTTTCTGAAGGCTCTAAGAAGACCCGGAGCATGAATGTCCTTTAAAAGGAACCCAAGACCTATCCTCGGGTCCAAAACCTTTCCATCTTCGATAAAGTCCCGTAAGGACGAAACGCGTCAGAGGATCCTCCTCATGGGGTTTTTAAATTTGGCTGGTATGCTGGAATAAAGTTATTTTTACAGCACCTTGCCTCCCGCCTATTCAACAGCAGTGCTCATCCGATCTCTTCACTATTCATTGCACCAGGAACTGGAGTTGATCCCTGGACACACGGGAATCCAATAGAGAGTGAACCTCATACTCTTCATTATTTTGGATGGTAACTGGATCTGGCTTGCGAGTCTGGTCCGGGAAGAAGTGACTGGTGATGAATGGTTTTAAGAGAGAAACATGGAAAACATTGGGAATCTTCATACTGTGTGGTAGCTGGAGGCGAAAGGCCACAGGATTGATCTGTTCTGAGATAGGAAAAGGACCCAGGAATTTAGGTGCCAATTTTGGGGATGGTACCTTTAAGTGGATATTTTTAGAGAAGAGTCATACCAAATCCCCTGGCCTGTACCTGGGCACAGGTCGACAGCGGCGATCGGCCTGAAGTTTAGATCTGTGGGAGGAGTCAAGAAGTTTAGTTTGAATCCTGGACCATGCTGTTTGGAGAGAAGAAATGCGTTCGTCTACGGCCGGTACCCCAGAAGGAATGTTGGAGATGGGCAAGCAGGGAGGGTGAAATCCATAACATAAAAAAAAAAAGGGCGACTCACGGGTGGCTTCATTCTTGGCAGAATTAACAGCATACTCCGCCCAAGGAAGGAGTTGAGTCCAATCATCCTGGGAATCAGATATAAAGCATCTTAGGTACTACTCCAGGGACTGGTTGATCCTCTCTGTTTGTCCATTGGACTGTGGATGATAAGCAGAGGAGAAGGAGGAAGAGATACCCAATCTCTTGGTGAAAGTTCTCCAAAACTTGGACACAAACTGGGACCCTCTGTCAGAAACAATAGAGGAAGGGATCCCATGAATCTGAAAAATTTGATCCGTAAAGATATCAGCAAGGGCGGAAGAGGTGGGCAGTCCCTTAAGTGGAATAAAATGAGCCATCTTAGAGAATCTATCCACGACCACCAAGATTGTGTTCATTCCTCTGGATTTGAGCAACTCCACGATGAAAGCCATCAAAATATGGGACCAGGAGCGGTCGGGGACTGGTAGAGGTAACAAAAAAACTTGGGGTTTTTGATGGAGTGTCTTGTTCTGCGCGCAGGTTGGACAAGCGCAGGTATATTCCAAAATATTTTGGGACATTTTGGGCCACCAAAAATTCCGATGAATAAGGTCAACAGTCTTTTTAAAACCTGGTTGACCTGCGGATTTTGAAGAGTGGCCCCAACTCTGGACTTCAGGAACAAATTTGGGAGGTACGAAGAGTTTGTTGTCAGGAACCGCCAAGTCCTTAGGAATGCGTCTCTGAGAATGCATAATCTTATCAAGGTTCTTGAAGGTAGATGTGGTGAGAATCTTCTCCTGTGGAAGGATGGTCTCAAGGACTCCTCTGGTCTCTCCTCCGAGGAATGTTGTCTGAAAAGTGCGTCCGCCTTTACATTTTTTGTCCCGGGAATATAAGAAAGGGGAAAATCAAATCTGGGAAAAAAAAGAGACCAACGAGCCTGTCGTGGACCAAGGCGTCGGGCGTTCTTGATGTAAAGAAGGTTTTTCTGATCCGTGAGGATAGTAAACGGCTTCTTCGACCCCTCCAAGAGATGTCTCCACTCTTGGAGAGCCATATTCACGGCCAGGAGCTCCCTGTTAGCCACGTCGTAATTCCTCTCAGCAGATGAGAACTTCTTGGAGAAGTATGCACAGGGATGTAACTTGTCTTGGGGAGTAGGTCTCTGAGACAGAACTGCCCCTGCACCGCAATCAGAGGCGTCGACTTCCAACACGAAGGGGAGATCGATGTTAGGATGACGGACGATAGGTGTGGATACAAATGCTTCCTTGAGTACCTTGAAGGCGGACAGAGCCTCAGGTGACTAAGCAGATGGATCAGCCCCTTTCTTCGTAAGAGCTGTAAGGGGCACCACAATGGTAGAAAAATTACGTATAAACTTACGATAGTAATTCGCGAATCCCAAAAAGCGTTGTATGGCCTTGAGGGTATTGGGTCTTGGCCATTCAGTCACTGCCTGAAGTTTACCGGAATCCATCATAAAACCCTCGTCTGAAATGATGTAACCCAGGAATTGAGTAGAGGTCTGATGAAAGGTGCACGTCTCCAGCTTGGTGTACAGATGGTGTTCACGGAGACGAGAGAGAACGTAGGAAGTGTGGCGAATATGATCCTGGAGATCTTTGGAAAAAATCAGGATGTCATCCAAGTAAACTATTACAAAAATGTTGAGTACCTTACGAAAAACGTTGTTAAAAAAGTCCTGGAAGACTGCTTGAGCATTACATAACCTGAAGGGCATTACAAGATACTCGTAGTGGCCGCTATGTGTGTTGAAGGCCGTCTTCCATTCGTCCCCCTGTTTGATGCGCACCAGATTATAGGCTCCACGTAGATCCAACTTGGAAAAGATCTTAGCCCCTCGTAATTTATCAAACAGTTTGGTAATATGGGGAAGGGGGTAACGATTCTTAATGGTGATGCGGTTCAAACCCCTGTAATCAATGCAAGGTCTTAACGACCCATCTTTCTTTTTCACGAAGAAAAAGCCAGCCCCTGCTGGGGAGTTGGAAGGGCGAATGAAACCTTTCTTGAGGTTCTCCTGGATATATTCATCCATGGCCTGAGACTCTGGTAGTGACAAGGGGTAGGTCTTGGATTTAGGCAAGCTGTAACCTGAAACGAGATCGGTCGGACAATCGTAGGTCCTGTGAGGCGGTAAAAGATCTGACTGGACCTTATTGAAAATGTCCCGGAATTGATGGTAGACAGGGGGAAGGGTAATCTCAGGAACGGATGTATTGGCCAAAAGTTGGAAAGCTTTGCCTGACCTTGGTTTCCAAGTGATGGGAGAAGAGGAAGTCCAATCAATCAGTGGATTGTTTAGCTGTAACCATGGAAGGCCAAGGGTTATGGGTGTTCCAGGAGCATGGATGGCGTCAAGGACTAAGGTCTCCTTGTGAGGGTGAGAGGTCAGAAGGAGAGGAACCGTCTCTAAGGAGATGTAAGCCGGGGTAAGAGGAAGTCCAACTATACTGACCAGTGCGATGGGGTTTTTCTTTCTCACGAGCGGTATGTGGTTTAGCCTGGCGAATTCTAGATCCACAAAGTTTCCTCCTGCTCCAGAGTAAATGAACGCTGCGGTAGAGGTATGAAACTTATCGCCTGTAAGAGAGACAGGTATGGTGAGTTTCTTAGGTAGTTCTCCCTTATGGATGGCACGAGGAGACATGACACCCAGAGAGAGCCCCTCTGTACTTACAGGGTGTTCCTGTTTCCCGGTCGCAGAGGACATTTCCGAACCAGGTGCTCAGCGGATCCGCAGTAGAAACACAATCCCCCGGTGTGGCGGAATTGCCGTATAGGTGTGCGGATGCGTTGTACCCCCAATTGCATCGGCTCAGGTAGCTCCAAGGCCGGACAAAGAAGAGTGGTAGCACTTGTACCCTCCGGAGTACTGTCAGGAGTACTGAGGAAGGGAGTTTGATCATTTGAAAAAACGAGAGCGCTGACGCTCGGAGCGGCGTACCTGGATGCGTTGATCCACTCGGACTGCAAGTTCGATGAGAACCTCCAATTGATGTGGCCTGGGTTGACGAGCGAGTTCATCCTTGATGGGATCAGCCAGGCCTTGCCAGAATACTGAGACGAGAGCCTCCTGCCCCCAGTTAGTCTCAGCTGCGAGGGTCCGGAACTCCACGGCATACTGCGTCACCATTCGTCTCCCTTGAGTGATCTGAAGGAGAGAAACAGATGCTATCTCCCGGCGTGCGGGTGAATCGAACACTTGCTGGAACTCAGCCTTAAAGGCCGGATAATCCTGGGTAAGGTCAGAACGTCGCTCCCAGACCGGGGAAGCCCAAGCCAGGGCGCTGCCCGTCAGGAGGTTATAAATGTAGGATACCTTCTTACGTCCAGTATCGAAGTGATGGGGGGCCATTTCGAAGTGTACCTCACACTGGTTGAGGAAATCCCTACATTCTTGCGGTTCGCCTGCGAAAGGCTTGGGTGCGGAATTTTTACGTCAGAGTTGCTAGCAACTGCTGCGCTTGTGGGCTGGGGATTAACACCAGGAGAGGCAGCGGCTAGTACTCGTGCCAAGAGTACGGCGACCTGACGTGTTAATGCCACAATTTGATCCGCCATGGCCTTGTTTTGCTGAAGCAGATCAGAGAGAAACTGCCTTAGTTCAGTCTGGTCTGCGTTTTGTGGGCTCGACATAATGTTACGCCGGTGCTGCCCGCAGACCAGACCCGTCCCCTGTGCTGAAGGGGAAAGTAGGAATACACGCACCCGCAGCAAAGGGAGCGTGTCCGGAGTGTGGTGTTAAGCGTTGCCAGGCCAGATGTATGTAATGTAGACAATACTTGCCGGTACCGGGTGTAGGAGTAGAATAGTAGTTGCCTTGCCGAGGTCAGGGAGCGGAGAGATGAGAAGGGTCGAAGTCCAAGCCGTGATCGTGGGATGCCAGAGAATACGTAGTCCGAGGAGAGCCGAGGGCGGGAGCCAAAGTGGGTAGTCGTACGAGCCGTGTCAGAACCTGTAGAATCAACAAGAGTACACCAAACAACTTCCATACAGAAACTATGTCGAGTGATGAGTGAGGGCTCAGAGATGCCTGATAAGGCTGGGCTGACAAATCAGGGATGGGGGCGGATCAGGAGGACTGCAGGGAGCCTTTCTGGATTGGTGCGGCTAATACAACCCAGGTGAGCACTGGTAGTACTCTGAGTACACCCGCGCGGCGTACGGGGGCGGAGCCTTACAGCAGGAGTGGAAGTTGAAGAGCGGATGCTGGGCGCCTGCTCTGTAAGCTGCATTTGCACACGACCAGCGTTGGAGGAGGACGCACGTGTGCGCGCGGGACGGAGGGACTGCGCCTCCCACTGAGAAGGAGGGGGAGCAGCGGGACCGCCGAGGGAAGCGACCCTGCGGCGACGGAGGAGCTGACGGGCCCGTGGAGGCACAGGTAGGCGGGGGTTCCGCTGCGCGTCCTGAGTCTCCCTGAGGGTTGTCTGTGTTTTGCGCGGACGGCTCTGAGAAATCAGATTCCTAACAGATGCGCACAATGCACATAGTGATGTATAGTTTAAAAAGTGACTTTATAATCAAAAGTAAATAGTTCTGCGTACATCAAAGTAAAAATATATAGACAGTTGGTTAATAGGTTTACCACACCAGGCGACGACTGGAGGCGACACTCTTCACTTGATCTCAGTAAGTGGTGGGTCAGCAAACGTCTCGTCTGATAATCACTCCACACGTGTGGAGTCCAAGACTCTCCGTCTCAGGGTGGCATGTGGGTCAGTCCCAAGGTAAAAGTCCCGGAGCACAGAGCTCAAATCGGCATGTAGCAGCCTCCGTCAGTGTCCACACAGCTTGAACGCCAGTCGCATACCGCTACTCCTCGTGGGGCGCCCTGCGATGACATCACGAATCGACCATCCACTTCCGGGAGGCGCCTGCTGGAGCGCACAGCATGCGGGCCGCGCAGGATACATGTAGCGACACAGGATGCAATGTCCGCAATAACAAATGTGGAAACAGCAGCACTGACTCTCAAATAAAAACGGGGGAACACACACAGAAAGTGTTCTAAAGGCACAGGGGTACAGAAATACGAGCAAAGACACCCTCCAACGCGTTTCGTAACACCAGGTTACTTCTTCAGGGAATGTATGCAGATGGGGGGGTGTACACATATATATACCCAGCATCCCCCAATTAAACGTGCGGTGTCTAATTGCTGTATCCTCAATTAAAGGTGCAGCGTATTGCTCATTAAAACCTGCATAAAACAGTGTCTTATAAAAAAACAGAACTAATTTATAACAAAATGCATTCAAGTACAAAAAATACAATATCACAAAACATATCAAGAATTAAGACATATGAATGATTAAAACTAGACGCATGAGATTGGAATTCTGAAAAAGAGAAGCCAGAATTAGAGGCAAACATATACATATACAGGGATGAGTGTATAAACAGCATGACATATAAAGGAGGCTAAAGTCTAATACAGGGACCAAATGTCTATATCTTCATTTAACCCCTTAGGGCTCAATGAGTTCATTTGGTAAATCCAAAATGTCTCTTGATATGAGAGACTTTTAATCCTATCACCTCCCCTTCTTGCTCTAGGGACCACTTTGATACCTTTAAATTGTAAATTAGAAGGGTCTTTATTATGGTAAAGTGCAAAGTGACGAGATAGACTATGTTTCTCATAACCTATTTTGATATTTCTAATGTGTTCCTGTATCCGAGTTTTTAGGCATCTTTTTGTGCGGCCTATATATTGCAGGCCGTACTCACAGTTGATCATATAGACCACATAGGTAGAATTACAATTTATAAAAGAATCGATCTCGAAACTCTCACCAGTGGTGAATGATTTGAAGGTTTTTCTCTCTGGGTGAATATGTTTACATATAGAACACTTTCCACATTGATAATTCCCTGTTGGTTTATCACCAAGCCAAGTTTTGGATAATGCCAACGATAGGAATTTGGTCTTTACGCTTGTGTCCAACCCACTCAGCATTAACTTTTTAGACTTACAACTAACAGCATTGGACAATGGGAATGTTTCCACCAAGGTCTTTTTTAAAGAAATCGATGCCAACAATTTATTAATGGCAAGCAGTAACCACAAAAAATCGTGGATTACTAATATTCCCAAGGGCCAATTTATTCGTATTAAACGGAACTGTAGTGAGGATCAAGATTTTGAGATACAATCCAAATTGCTTTTTGATAAGTTCCTAGAAAGAGGTTACTCTAGTGCGAGTTTGACTAGAGATCTTGATGTAGTTCGACGTATGGATAGGCAGTCAATGTTAGTTCCAAAAATCAAAGAAAAAACTGATGACCATAGTAATTTGATAGAAGTGCCTTTTATTACTACCTATAATTCAATGAATAAAAAATTTGAAAAGATTATACAACGACATTGGGCAATTTTATGCACTGATCCAGGACTTAGTGATCATATTGCAGATGTTCCTAGGTTTATATATAGAAGGGCAAAAAATCTTAAAAATTCACTAGCCCCCAGCGACGTGGGTTTTACCCACGCGAAGGCATTATCCACACTGACGGAGGCTGCTACATGCTGATTTGAGCTCTGTGCTCCGGGACTTTTACCTTGGGACTGACCCACATGCCACCCTGAGACGGAGAGTCTTGGACTCCACACGTGTGGAGTGATTATCAGACGAGATGCTTGCTGACCCACCACTTACTGAGATCAAGTGAAGAGTGTCGCCTCCAGTCGTCGCCTGGTGTGGTAAACCTATTAACCAACTGAATATATTTTTTTACTTTGATGTACAGTACGCAGAACTATTTAATTTTGATTATAAAGTCACTTTTTAAACTATACATCACTATGTGCGTTGTGCGCCCTGTTCTTCTGTTTTTTGTCTAGTTCCAGGGGTGTCGAGCCACCCCCAAGAAAGGCTGCAGACCCACATCTAGTGTTATCCTCACATTTAAGGTCAACAATATTGTTCATGTTCACTGTGCACTGTTCACTGGTTGTGTTTTACTAGGTATTAGCTGCGCACCATCACCTATTCTTTTTTCCTAACAGATACACAGCCACCAGCCGCTTCTCCACTACTTACCCCGCTGCTGTGATACACAGCCACCGGCCTCTTCTCCGTTACTTACCCCGCCGCTGTGATACACAGCCACCAGCCGCTTCTCCGTTACTTACCCCGCCGCTGTGATACACAGCCACCAGCCGCTTCTCCACTACTTACCCCGCCGCTGTGATACACAGCCACCGGCCTCTTCTCCGTTACTTACCCCTCCGCTGGGATACACAGCCACCGGCCGCTTCTCCACTACTTACCCCGCCGCTGTGATACACAGCCACCAGCCGCTTCTCCACTACTTACCCCGCCGCTGTGATACACAGCCACCGGCCTCTTCTCCGTTACTTACCCCACCGCTGTGATACACAGCCACCAGCCGCTTCTCCACTACTTACCCCGCCGCTGTGATACACAGCCATCGGCCTCTTCTCCGTTACTTACCCCACCGCTGGGATACACAGCCACCGGCCTCTTCTCCGCTACTTACCCCGCCGCTGGGATGCACAGCCACCGGCCTCTTCTCCGCTACTTACCCCACCGCTGGGATGCACAGCCACCGGCCGTTTCTCTGCTACTTACCCCGCCGCTGGGATGCACAGCCACCGGCCTCTTCTCCGCTACTTACTCCACCGCTGGGATGCACAGCCACCGGCCGCTTCTCTGCTACTTACCCCACCGCTGGGATGCACAGCCACCGGCCGCTTCTCCGTTACTTACCCCACCGCTGGGATGCACAGCCACCGGCCTCTTCTCCGCTACTTACCCCACCACTGGGATGCACAGCCACCGGCCTCTTCTCCGCTACTTACCCCACCGCTGGGATGCACAGCCACCGGCCGCGTCTCCGCTACTTACCCCGCCGCTGGGATGCACAGCCACCGGCCGCTTCTCCGCTACTTACCCCGCCGCTGGGATGCACAGCCACCGGCCGCTTCTCTGCTTCTTACCCCACCGCTGGGATGCACAGCCACCGGCCGTTTCTCTGCTACTTACCCCACCGCTGGGATGCACAGTCACTGGCCGCTTCTCCGCTACTTACCCCACCGCTGGGATGCACAGCCACTGGCCTCTTCTCCGCTACTTACCCCACCGCTGGGATGCACAGCCACCGGCCTCTTCTCCACTACTTACCCCACCGCTGGGATGCACAGCCACTGGCTGCCTCTCCGCTCAGATAAGTCCCTAAATGTAAGCCTTACCCTAAAACCCCCTAATCTTAACTCCTAATACTAACGCTACACCTACCTTAAAAATGTTAACACCTTACCCTAAACCCCCTATCCATAGCCTTTGCACTAAAACCCCTTAAATTAACCCTCTACCCTAAGCCCTTACAATAAAACACCTTAAATTAACCCCTACCCTAACCGCTAAAACACCTTTAATTAACTATCTACCCTAACCACTAAAACACCTTAAATTAACCCCCTACCCTAACCGCTAAAACACCTTAAATTAACCCTCTACCCTAACCGCTAAAACCCCTTAAATTATAACCTCCATACCCTAATCAGTAATTCTTGCCTTAGAAGTGGCCGGCGGCAGAGGTTCCAGCAGCAGATCAGCTGCAGTGGAGGATCCCTCTGGAGCTGAACGCAGGCGGTTATTTGTGGAGAGACGGGGGCTGCACTTTGTGTACAATTTTATTTACATTCAGAAATAAGTACAGTAAAAGTTAAAAGGAAATTGTGTATGTATCATATGTATAAAGTCAAATAGTGACCTTCATACAAACGACTTACATTTTATGAAAGTTTGTACTACATTTTAGCATTAACATTTGAACATTCAAAAATAGAAATATGATCCTACCACACAGGATCTGATCCCCATCTGTTGCAAAAACGCATTGGTAGCGCTGGTCCTGACACCTCAGTTTTTTTTTTTATTTAAATTTGAAAAAGTGGCAAAAATTGTCTACCAAAACTAAAAAAACAGGCAGTTTTCAAATATATTAACATTAATCCCCCGTCCCTGCGTGTGGAAAAATGGACAGTGCACATAAAAAGGGGTATGACTTATCCTGAAAATACTGATGTTAAAACTATCAGAAAAGACAGATCCACACACACACATTTACCATTTTTGTTTTGTTAAGGCAAATTGCCTCGATTCACTAAAGGTCAATATAGCTGCATTAAATGTATGAATGTATGTATCGACGAAGAATAGCAGGGCGCAAATCTCATCAGGACATAGAGGGGATAAATAAAGACACCAAAATAGTGCAATATTGTCAAACACAACAATGCAGTCAATGTTGAAGTTTCTATAAAGTTTGCACTCACGTGTTGAACGTGATTCACAGGCGTTGCGATTGTTAGAAGTAACCAACTTTTGTTATAACCGGACAGATTCTCCGGATCAACACCAATATTGTTCCATAGGAAGGAAGGGAAATCCACATACAAAAGTTGCTGGTTGGATTTGGTCTGAATCCAGTTCCGGGAGCTGCAATTTCTAAGGACAGTGTATATATTTTTTGTTTCTTTTTGTTAAAAGTGGTGTTATTTGCGCTTGTTTTTACCTTGTATCATGAATGTATGTATGTCTTTATTTATATAGCGTACACAAAAACAGAAGCAGGTCCAGCAAATTGGGATGCCCCCTGGTAGGGTCTAAAAGCATTTAGAGAAAACAACAGATGGGAGATAAGACACAAAAACTCAAGTCAGGAGATGGCATAAGATGAACAGGGTAGTCAAGCACACCAAAAAAAAGATCAATCACAAAGGCGATTTCATGACTCAAAAGAGTCATAACAGCATCCAACGTTTCGGTGCAACATGCACCTTCATCAAGGATGATTTATTTACATAGCGCCATTAAAGCTGCAATTCAGTCTTTTTTTTTAAAATTTTTATTTTTTTACTTCAATAGTTTCATGTATGCAATCTCTAATTACCTAAAGAACTGTATAGCTGCAGGTCAATTCGTTCTCCATGTATTGATCGGCGAAATTTGGTGACATCATTAGTGAAGGGATCTGTTTTTCTTCTGCTTCAGTCTCTCAGTGGAAGCTCATGAATATTCATGAGCACTCCTGCACTGACATGTGCTAGAGGGAGGGCAGGGCTCACAAAGGGGTGTGCAAGGGCTTGTGACAGGACATGAAGGGGCTGTGCCTTAGCAAATGGTTGTTAAAATACAATACAAGAAAATTGGTCTTTCAAAGTTGTTTTTTTTAAAACAGAAAATGCTAAAAGTATTTTTTCTTACTACAGAACTGATTTATTAAAAAAAAAAACACATGCAGGATATTGACTGAACTGCAGCTTTAATGTACATAGCGCTTTACAGCAGTAACACACAATGTGGCATTATTAAGTCATAGGATCGCTGTGAAGAGGACCAAATGCTGCTAGAAATAATAAGAAAGTAAACCCCCATGGGGTGGCGCCGTGACCTTGATGTCCTCCTTCGCATGGTTGGAATTGAGGCCGGCCGCCGGGCAGGGAAGGCTTCATTTGGACACGGAAAGAGTGGGGACTGTGACTGTAGTTGTACAGGAGGCTGTCTCTTTTAGCTTGTGGCTTATCTGCATGGGGAAACAATGCAAAGTAGCAGCACAACAGGAGTGGTGTCCACGTATGCGCATACCGCGCGGTTTAATAGATTACTTTTCGGGGGGATTAAATCTCCCTTTGTCAGGTAAAAAAAATGGAGTGTCTGACATACACTTTCAACAAGTAAGAAGAGTGCTGGTTTATATGCATTATCTGCATGGGACCATGTGCTCTTGATTTAATGGGTTGTCTGTCTGGAGGAAGCAGTGTCACGCAGAATAAATAGGTGCATCCTTCCATAGGTAGATAATCTCAGGATGGTTTGCTGAGTCGGGTGAGCAAACAACAAACGGTTCCTGAGTTGCAGATGTCTGCAGACCACTTTGACATTGCAACGGGCAGTCTGGCACGGTGTTTATGTTATGCTCTGGTTTCCTGATTTATACATAGCAATGGGTTGTGGGGATAAAAGTTATGGCAATTTATCCACAGCAACGTTGGCGACTGTGGGCATTATTCAATGTATGGGAAGTGAGACATCCACAGGTCATATCATTGAAAAATATATATACTGTATATATATTTCTTAGGGGATTTTCACTGTAAGGACAAAAGTCACACTAGGTACAACAACCAACTAACAGGTCAAAAAAAAATCAATGTAAAAAAAATGGTATCTATCGTATGGCAGCTCAAACACTGGACCTGGAGCTGGAACTGAACGCCCACATTGCAGTATGAACAAGATCAAAATGTGCTTTTCATCCTAGTAATCATCTTTTCATTGATAATGCTATTATGATTGGTAATATTAGAGGCAAATGACCCACCGAGATTATGATCACCACTAAAACAGTGAAATGCCTTAGTTTCTCCCAATGTAAAGCACGTTTGACACACAAACTGGAATAATTAGCACCACATATGAGGCACAGACTCATTATATCACAGGCCATTTTGACTTAGTACAAACACAGAGATAAAGAACCCCTATATTGGGAGCACTCAGCGGCTAATGATACTGATGTGAATAGTACAATTATAGAACCTGATAGAGACAATAATAATTGTAATATGTGTTATGGAATTAGGTTAACACATATTACAATTATTATTGTCTCTATCAGGTTCTATAATTGTACTATTCACATCAGTATCATTAGCCGCTGAGTGCTCCCAATATAGGGGTTCTTTATCTCTGTGTTTGTTGTTGTACCTTTCCCCTGGTTGCAGCACCCTTGTCGTTGGCAGTAGCAAGGGTTCCCTCTACCTTTTCCCCCCTCCCCCTCCCTTACCCTGGTTGTCATTTTGACTTAGTAAAATGATTTATGTATGAAAGGAATATGTTACCTTTCTGATTTGTGACCGGCAGACCTATAGTGCAGTTTCATTATTGAATTCAAGTTGTTACCAGTAGATGTCAGTAAGTGATAAGAAAACAAAGACATTCACAGTTTTAGAAGCTTCCCTTTATGACAGATGTTCTCTGCTAAATAATTTGATACAGTGTTTTTATTCCCCGGGATTTTCATCACATTAAGCATATTTCTTCTCACTGGGACGCATTTTATATTTTTCTCCAATTCTAAGTTGCCTTTCCACTCTCAAATTATGTTTCAATGTAGTATTAGTATATACAGTATAGTATTGTATATTTCAATATAATAATTAACCAAGACTTGTGCAATTGTATTAACTGTGTAGAGTTTGGGTGGGCAACAGGCAGCCCAGGGGCGAAACACGTTCCTCAGGGGCTCCACCTGCAGCCCCCCAGCCTCTGGCCAACCCACCAGCCCACTCTCCCTTTCTCCTCAGTGCAGGGAAAGTGGGTATTTTACAGGGCTGGCTTGATGACGGTGCAACGAAACCGCTCTTACAGAAGTGCTCTTCCGCACAACATTTAAACTGATTGCTGGGGGAGTACGCGGGACCTCTGTAAGTGCCTCTTACCTTCTCTCCGGAGCTGTAAGCTTCTCCTCCTGCTTTTCATCTCTGGCATCTTCTGCTTGTGACGACACGTTGCCATGACCACGCGGCGTCAAATGGCGCAGTGCTGACATGACAACGCGACGTCACATGACACTGCGATGTCTGGACAACGCGACATATCAGGGGTGAGAAGCAGGTCTAGATGCTGGCAAAGGTAAAAGGCCTCGTGCTCTCCCCCATCACCGAGCCTCCCAAATCCCCAACTGCCTGTGAGTGGAGATGTTGCTGGCGTGGATTGCAGCTTCTCGTCACTCCCGCATCGGCTTAATGACTGATACTTACTGTACGGCCCACTCCTATCCTGTGCTAATCACTAGTTCCCTGTGTAAGAGCAGGACAGTAATCACTGCGTATCATACAGTATATATATTTTCAGGGCTATCACGTTACCCACCACAGGTTAGGCCTTGCCCCTGCTGCCCTTTCTCACTCCTTGAGAAAGGGCGAACTCTCCCGAAACGCATGGGAGGAGGCCTTTATGTTATGTTCCTTAGTATCCGTTTTATGTAGCTTTAATAAATAGTTTTTACCCTACCTGGAGAGTCTGTCATCTACTGGAGCAGCGCTGATATCGATCATCCTCATCTTTGTTTACCTTCCGATCGTGGTCGCGCAGGAAGTGTGTCATTCACCTCTAAAGGAACACACGGCCAGGAAAAGCAGAGGGGACGGACCATTGTGAGCTGCGTGACCTCTCTCCGTGGGCTGCTGTATCTGCGGCCACTGGCCCCACATGGGAAGAGGGTCTGCAAGCGGCTCTCACACCGCATCTCCAGAGGCTATTTTCCTGCTCCACACATTCCTTTATCAAGCTGGACAGCCGTAAGGGGGATATACTGGAGTGGACAGACGGTTTCCTTGGACTTTCTATGAGGTAGCCTGGTTTGATGCACCTACATTTTCTAGTTCTTACCTGCTATTTGTATCATTTACATGCATGGTGAAAAGCATAGAAATGCTTCTATCAGGTTATCTACTTACAGTACTTAGAGATCCTATTAACCTAAAACTTGTAATATGCTCATTTCTGTATGGTATCACCTCTCTGGAGACATAGTTATGTAGAATACAACTGGGCTGACTTTGAAGTTAATAGTCACTATGCCCCAGATTTATCCAGCTCAGTTATGGGCTGATGCACCCGAACAGGTACTAACTCCCTTTGACTTGAAGGGGATTTAACCACCGGTTAGATGCATTAACCCGTAAAAGAGCATCATGAATAATCCCCATCTCTTTACCATAAGTGAAGATGTGAGAGTGAAACTATGGGGACTCCTAGTGAGGACAAACAGAAGAGATAATGTGAGATAGAGTGAATAAGAATGTTACACCTTATTCTAAATCCTTTGTCATTGACAATAGGAGATAAACATGGGTACAGTTTGTAGGTCACTCATATCAAAAGCCCTGTAGCACAAATTGAGCTTCTCCATTTCTATACATGGCCCGTGCCACGTTTTCATGGTGTTGATGTGAGCCTTTACTGTCCCTCTTACTATCACACAGTGACACGCCAGTGGGAGATCCTTCACTTTTTAAGGCAATTTTGCTACAAACAACATTTGATCTTTTTTCAATGAACAGTTAAAACGTAAGATTTGTCTTGGCCAGGATTGGGTGTCTTGCTAATATGCTAGTGTACAACATTCAACCTTGACCTGGGAGAAGGAGCCGATGCTGTCTGTAAACAATGATACCGAGTGTGAATCAGGGGAACTTGGTTCAAATCCCGGTGTCGGCTCCTTGTGACCTGGGACAAGTCACTTTATCTCCCTGTGCCTCAAGCACCAAAAACATAGACTATAAGCTCATCTGGGCAGGGACTTTGTCTGTAAAATTCCTATGTGCTGCGTACTGTACTGTAATTGTGAAGCACTCTAAGTCCCATTGGGAGAAACGCACTATATGAAATAAAGCTATTATTGTTAGCAATAGGAAATAACATACACAGATATACCACCAAGTTACTTATGGTGCCTAAAAAAACTAATTTTAACCTGTGTCACTTAGAAAAAAATTCTTTTTTAAACTCTATCCCTTCCTACTTTTTATCAGTAGCTAACTAGTGCATTGCTTATGTGGACCCATAGGAATAATTAGGAACAATGTATACAGTGGAACATATTGTTAGAATGGAAAGTTTCATGGTCTGCATTTGGGGCTCTCATAATTCTCAATGTAAATAATAATCCTGGTCTGAGGCAGCATAAAGCTAATCAGGTAACAGGTCTCTGTGGTATGGAAGACATATGACTAACAAACTCATTTGATTTGACTCGCCCACAATATGAAAAAAAGCTTGTTGTGCATTAAATGCACTTTTTTTGGAACCTTAAAACATGGGATGACAATGGGATGACAATGGGATGACAGAAACATCATTGCACAAACTTAAAAATAAACGAATAGGCTAATTAAAAGCAAGCTGCTGTTTGCTAAAGATTGATAACTTTATTCTAGTGCCAGCACTGCAGGACTCTTGGACTGTATCTGTGAGTTGCGTTCATCTCTGCTGAGAAGTAACAGTTGTTTCACTGGTAGTCATGGACAATTAAATCTTCAGCTCTTGTAGAAATAATTCTCAGCAGCTGAAGACAACAGCCACAATCTGGTGTGGTGATGTCCCTATTAGAACTCCACACATGCTATTTATTGTGGCATAACACTTAACCCTATCTCTGCTGGAGAGGCCTGCAGTGACTGCCAGTACACAAGTTACTGTACAGCTCTAAAACATAATTGACAAGGGTCAACTGAACAGAACACTTTCCCAGATGTGTCTTCCATTATAAATAATGGAGTCTCTTCTGTTATGAGAGCACCTGATTTAGATGTTCTTATTGCGGCTTGTCAAAGTAATGAATGCTTTACATCAACCAGCACACTAAATTAGTTTGAAATAACCATAACCTTGATTGCCCTTTTGCGTATCAAATTGTATGCTGTGAAAAATTATGTTTTATTTTTTCTTGTGGGTTCCTATTTATTACCCAACATATGTTCTGTGCATATGCCATCCAAACATATGCATCATATTTCCAACAGAATGAGGTATTGTGTGTAGCAGCACATAAACTACACTCAATGAACCACACAATTGCTCATGTATCAACCTTTTTTGTTCCTTTGTGCATTATCCATTTCCAAGCTCATCGCCATGCTGTCATGTGACATAGGCATGTGGTTCTCACCTATATCGTAGGGAAGCTCCGAGCACACTAGATTTTAGGAATAACTAAACAATTATCTAACACTTACATGCACTTAGTTAACATATGAATGGAATATTGAATGGCTGGCTCCAAAATATAGTCCTGGTGTGGTAGAATTAATAAGGAAGCAAATGTGTTTCAAACCTTTCCTTGGGAACCCCAGCCAGGTTACATTTTAGAATTAACTAAGTATGCAATCCACGTTAATTCACGTATTGGCCAATCCCCTTGTTTTGAAGTGTATGTGGCAACATCATCTTCAGCCTATATTGATCCTTTGCTTGCTGAAGGTCTCCCCAATGATCTTCCAGCTACTGCAGTTACAAGCCTCTCTTCTCCCTGTTATTCCCCCCAAAAAATCTTATTTCATACTCCCATCTGACTTTTTATTGTCATCTTGATATTTTGATAACCCTTGGAATGGTAATTTCATTTTGCAATACATCAGGACCACTGCCATTTTAAGTTCTTTATATGTGTGTGTGTGTGTGTGTGTGTGTGTGTGTGTGTGTGTGTGTGTGTGTGTGTGTGTGTGTGTGTGTGTGTGTGTGTGTGTGTGTGTGTGTGTGTGTGTGTATGTATGTATGTTCCCCCTCA
Source organism: Ascaphus truei (assembly GCF_040206685.1). Taxonomy (NCBI): domain Eukaryota; kingdom Metazoa; phylum Chordata; class Amphibia; order Anura; family Ascaphidae; genus Ascaphus; species Ascaphus truei. Next base: position 42,710,307 of record NC_134486.1, on the reverse strand, counting down.
TACAGAGTTATTGGGAACAAATGCAGTGTAGTGTAGGACTTGCACTTATTATGGTTTACCTTGACGTTTGGTGTGCAAGCTTATGATGTTTTGGCCAAAATTTCTAACTAAAAAACCATATTTTATTATTAGCATTAGCATTGTTATTAGTATTGAAGCATCATTTCTTGCAATTATTACCATGTATGTTTTGTCATTTGGATGTAGCACTGGGCACCCCCTGTGTTTTCCTATATTCATGTGCCACAGCCCAGTTGCACTCTATGTGGCATTACATATAGTCAATATTAGGAGGGTGTGGGCGTTTGAGCTTGCTGGGTTTGTGTGTTTAATTAATTTCTGACTGGTATCAGTTGTATGGAGGTTGTGGCACCTCCCCCAGAGCTCACGTCAACTCCCCCTTTTTAATGGTGGATTGTCTCATATTGCTGCAGGTAATGAATCTATTATGGTTCTTCCCCCTCATACAGAGGTATTGGGAACAAATGCAGTGTAGTGTAGGACTTGCACTTATTATGGTTTACCTTTACGTTTGGTGTGCAAGCTTATGATGTTTTGGCCAAAATTTCTAACTAAAAAAACATATTTTATTATTAGCATTAGCATTGTTATTAGTATTGAAGCATCATTTCTTGCAATTATTACCATGTATGTTTTGTCATTTGGATGTAGCACTGGGCACCCCCTGTGTTTTCCTATATTCATGTGCCACAGCCCAGTTGCACTCTATGTGGCATTACATATAGTCAATATTAGGAGGGTGTGGGCGTTTGAGCTTGCTGGGTTTGTGTGTTTAATATATATTTATTTATATATATATATTCACCCCCTACCAATAATGTCACAAGTTGTTGAATTACAAAAACAAACTATTTTTATTCAAAGCTACAAAGTCGTAGTGGTTAAACTGAACACTGTTGGAGGAGGAGGAGGAGGAGGAGGAGGAGGAGGAGGAGGAGTCAGCAAAGGAAAAAAAACAAGACTGAAAAATACTGGTTGCATACGTATTCAGCCCAGTAAGTCATTACTTGGTAGAAACACCTTTTGCAGCAATTACTGCTATGAGTCTTTTTGGATCATTCTCTACTTGCTTTGTACAGTAGGATGGTGACATTTTTGCCCATATTCACAGGAATATCCAGTTCTGATAAGTTTGTTGGGGATCATCGATGGACTGCAATCTTCAAGTCTAGCCATAAATGTTCGATTGGATTCAAGTCAGGACTTTTACTTGGCCACTCAAGAACATTATTTTCTTTTTTAACCACTCCAGTGTGGCTTTGGCTTTCTGCTTCAGGTCATTGTCCTTCTGAAATGTGAATTTGCTCCCCAGTTTCAGCGTCTTGGCTGATTCAAAAAGGATTTCCTCAAGGATTTGCCTGTACTTTGCACCATCCATTCTACCCTCTACCCTGACAAGCTTCCCAGACCCTGCTAAATAGAAGCATCCCCATAAAATGATGTTGCCACCACCATGCTTGACAGTTGGGATGGTGTTAACTGGGTGATGTGCCATGTTGAGCTTGTGCCAGATATAACGCTTGGAATTTAGACCAAAAGTTAAATGTTTGCGTCATCTGACCACAAAACCTTTTCCCACATGTCTGCAATTTCATCTATATGCTTTTTTTCCCCAAAAACAAAAATGTTACCCAGTTAATACCATCCCACAATCACTGCAAGAACTGGTAGAGATTACATGGGATATTGTTGGCCTTAGTGAAGTTAAAAGAAAAGATGAAGACCACATTGACTTCAAAAGTGGACACCAATTTTATTACAGAGGTACAGATAATGGAAGAATCAGTGGAGTAGGCTTCATTGTTAACAAGAGATGGAGAAACAGCATAATGGAGTATGAAAGTTCATCAGAACGAGCAGACAAAATCATCCTTCAGTTGACAAAGAGATGCCGGCTTCAAATAATCTGTGCCCATCATAAAGTCAAAGCATCAGTTGGTAAGTATGGTTATGGTAAGAGGAATGGATGTGGGGACAGACTGGTAGAATTTGCAGAATGTGAAAACTTCTGCATCATTAATTCATTAATCAAAGAAGAATCCAAATAGAAAATGGACATAGAATGGACCCAATGGAGTCAATAATTAAATTGGCTTTATCCTAAATAACAAGAAACAACTGATTGAAGACTGCACTGCGATCCTCATATTGATTTCATTAAAAAGGTTCCCATTCATTGTTAGTCACTGTCCAAGGTAGACATACTGTTCTGCAGTCTTCATTGGTAAGAGTAGAACCCGAGTTCATGACCAGTGCTGCCAAATGTGAACCAGATTCATGGAGAAAGATCTTCTAAGCTAATCACAATGTTTGTAGAATACTGTATTAATGTTCTTAAGATAATACGGATGTATGGGACTCAATAGACAATGTACAAATAAAGTTCAAGTGCCAGTGTGGAGAGGTGTTCTTCTGATGCATGTGCACATATCATGTAGTTGTTCAATCATGTCCTATGGAGTCAGAGGCAACTGAGCGAGGATGCAGAAGACAACAAAAAACCCTGCAGAAACTTAAATGGGAAGAGGAGGAGGAGGAGGAGGGGGGGAGACCAGAGCCGCAGCCAACCCATCTCCCGTTGGCCAGATGGAAAAGGTAACCTTTGCTCCCTTCACTTGTCAGTCCCAATATTTAATCCTCTTCATAGCATATATGCATGATCGAAAATGAAGAACAACAACATGAGCAGCACACTGCGATTACTCACGGTATCCGTTCCGTCTGTATTCAGAGGGCGTGCATCTCCTGTCAGATAGATTACCGAATGTCACCTGTAAGAAAGGCGGATGGAAAGCACATCTCCTTGTAAAATATTGAATCCAAAGTGTAACTTGCTGGTAAAAAACAGGATTTATTGAAAAACAAGGAAAAGCATAAAAGCCAAGAAATACAGAACCAAGTGTTGCTGTGAAAAGCTTTGGTGACATGATGTGTCCCTGCCACATTCCCTTGCTGATTATTACCTTGCTTGTATCTTCATGCAGTCTAATGGTTGATGTGGCATTCTCGTAAATGTTGATTATAATACCAATGTACGCTTCTTCAACACATTGTCTTCTTACTGCATCTAGGGCCGCTGAGGTGTAGACAAATTCCAATGTTTTTCTTTTTAATCTACGAATCCTAACATGAATGGTAGATCGTATTCATCACTTTGGAAGATCACTTCTTGTACGATTTGGATGGGGCAAAATCCATATACTGTATATATGTTGTTGAGAGGCATATTGGAATTGGGGGTGGATGTAACTATGCTCGTCTCAAGCAGGAAACGGACACGCAGGGCTGAAGTAGGAAAGTGAAAGAACTGACCTGAGCCGAGAGACAGAGTCCTGATGGAGTAGTGAGTCGTAAGTCAAAGGTCAGGGCTGGCAGCAGAGTTGCATAGTCGGTGTGGATGCAGAGGTCGAGGCAGGCTGAAATCAAAGGTTAGTCAAGGTACGTGAGCTGGGTCTGGTAACATGAAGACAATAGGAAAGTGCGTTACATGTACTCAGCATGGACAAAAAATGTGCACCAAGAGTGGCACACCAAAAAGGATCCCCTTTAGATAGGCGCACTGCAGACCTGAATATAAAGACGGTCAGGGGTGGATGTGTAGTATAAAAATAACTTTTAGCTGTCTCATGATTCATGATTAACTGCGTCGGCTATCTCCAATAGCTCCTTTGTGCGCTGATCTGTGTCAGAGCTATTTGCATTGATACACCCAATTAAAGAGGTGTTAGTGCTGCCACAGGGCGGCACTCGATACTCACTACCAGCACAGCGTACTTGCTTTAAATACTACTGATATCACCGTGCATATGTATCTATGCTGCCTTGTATAGTTACAGCTGCTCTGACTATCTTTTGTCCCGCATGGTATGCTATATGTCCTCACTGTAGCAGTGTACAAACAAGCAGTACTGTGGCCACACGGGCTTTACTCTACCTGATTCAATATCACAAATTAGCCCAGCACTACGCTAACTACCTTCTCCACTCTTGTAACTATAGGTGCACAGCACCTCCGTACCTGCGCCTACACCAGTGGACATATCAATAGAGTAATTACCTTTTTCTGATGCATGCACGCATTGATATATTAAGCACACACGTCCCGCAAATCAATGGGTTTTGACTAAAATCTGCAGGGATCCAGAGGCACAGCGCACTGTGTGTCACTGTGTACAATCACTGCTAAATGTTTTTAACACATACCTAGTACTCCCTTTGCCCGTTACTCACCAAAATCGGGCCGTCCAGACAGCTAGCTTCTCGCACTGTTCCGGCGCATGCGCAATGCGTACATATACAGATACGTGATTCTTCAACTTACATGACGCATGCGCAGTATGCATACAACGTGGATATGCCCCATGTATGTATTGCAAGTCTTGGTATAGCCTAAATCTACAACTATGCTGCAGGGTTAACGTAACCACTTAGACTTCAATGAACATAAGCATCTACTATAACTAGGAAGGGAGACAGAACTAGTGGGAGCATATTGTAACGCCAGACGCAGTTTGAATAGACCAACAGTAGTCTAATCACACAGTATATAGCACAGCACTATATACAGTTTTATATATACACCATTTCATGGAAATTTAATAAAGTTATTTTTATACTACACATCCACCCCTGACCGTCTTTATATTCAGGTCTGCAGTGCGCCTATCTAAAGGGGATCCTTTTTGGTGTGCCACTCTTGGTGCACATTTTTTGTCTATCTAGCCTATCCCCAGGCTGCACGCCTCCACCAACTAGGGGTCTGAGCGAGGTCTCTCCCTATAGTGTTTTATGTACTCAGCATGAACTGAAACTTTGTTCGGCAACTTCCTGCTAACAGGGCTGTCCTTTTTAAAAGAAGTTGCCAGGAGGAAAAATGGATGATCCAGCCACAGAGGGTGAGCAAGAGCAAAATCCTGAACCGAAATATGAAAACCCGGAAAGGATTTTGCCAAACCTCATATTACCCCCCTCCCCTCCAGAATCGATCTCCGGACGATTTAACCCGGACTTGTCGGGGAACCTCTGGTGGAAACCTCAGATCCAGGAAGAAGCATGGACATCACTAGGCTTCACCCAAGAATTTTCCTCTGGACCGTATCTCCTCCAAGATACAATGTACTGGAGACTGCCTCGAGATCCACGGGAATCCAGAATCCGACGAGCTACATACTCCACTTGGCCATCTACCAGAACCGGGCCTAGGAGAGTGGGATCAGAAGAGGAGTTGTTGCAGACCACCACCTTTAGGAGAGATACATGGAAGACCAGAGAAATCTTTAGGGTATCCGGTAGCTTCAATTTAAACACGACCGGATTTACTTGTTTCGCAATCTTGTAGGGACCTATAAACCGAGCTTCAGGAAAGGAATCTTCAGACAGATGTTCCTAGTAGATAGCCATACGTGATCTCCAGCCTGGCATGGAACTGCGTAGCTGGCCACCGACACTTTTCCATGTAATCCTTCTGCTGAAGGGAGGCTTTAGTTACGTTTGCATGAATCTTCCACCAGAGAGACTGTAGCTCCTGGATCTTGTTATCCACTGCAGGAACTCCAGATAGAGAGACGGGCGATGGAAGAGAAAAAGAAACTGCCGAAATAGTCTGAGACGGAGGAATGGCTCCTGGAAACAAGTTGATTGAACCATCGAATGCCCGATGCGGTGGTAACCCCTTGGCTTGCTTCTTGTTGAAAACATCCCCAAAATCCTGGTAAGCGAAGGGTAGACCATCGGGGAGAGATAAGACATCAGCGGTGAGTCAAAGCTGGGTCGAGGTGTAGACAAGCAAGTCCCGTGACATCGCTAGCCACAGGTGGTCACTTGCCCTGTTAACCAGTGAACTGTAGGGCGGTGGGCACGCAACCAAGGGAGACCTAACACTATAGGTGCTGAAGGTGCGTTGATTACCATGAACAGGAGTAGCTCCTTATGTAGAACTCCGATGATCACTACCAGGGGAAAGGACTCCTGGGTGATGGTGCCAGGTCCTAAGGGTCTTCAGTCGATCACCACAATCTCTAATGGAAACTCCAAAGAGCGAAGGGGAATTGCGCACTGTTTGGCGAACGAAAGATCGAGGAAGCTACCCGCTGCTCCAGAATCCACGAAAGCCTGAGTAGAGACTGAGGCCAAACCTTATAAGAGGGAATCCGGCAGAAAAATCTGGGAAGGCACTGAGGGAGGAGGGATGGTAGTGATTTCCAGCGAATCCTCTTCCAACTTCACTGGACACAGGCATTTCCCCGGCCCCACAATGATCGGGCAGTCATGGATCCAGTAGTCCTTGGACCCACAATACATGCACAAACCCAAGGTATGCCTCCTACTTCTCTCCTGTTCTGATAGTCTGGTAGTACCCAGCTGCATGGGCTCATCATCTGGAGGGGGGTGGAGAAACAAAGTTTGGGGCCAACCGAGTAGTCGGGCTCCTAACAGCATGGCACTTCTCAGACAGGTGTTCCTGCATTCTGAGATTGATCCGTACACCAAGAGAAATTAACTCCTCAAGTCCTTAGGGAGATCCAGACTGGTCAGCTCATCCTTTAAGTACTCCGATAGTCCTCGCCAAAAGGCCACTACTTGAGCTTCATTATTCTAGCCAGTCTCAGCCGCAAGGGTGCGAAACTCAATGGCGTATTGGCCTACCGTTCGAGTTCCCTGGTGAATCCGCAGGAGTGAAGCTGATGCTGAAGATACTTGTCCTGGAGCATCAAACACCAACTTGAAAGCAGGGAAATCACAGATCAGGGGCAAATCCCTCTCCCAGAGCGGAGAGGCCCAGGCCAGTGCCTCGTCAGGGAGAAGAGAAACAATGTAGGCCACCCGGGCTCGGTGCGTGGTGAACATGGACGGTTGTAATTCAATCGGATAGAGCATTGATTAAGGAATCCCCTGCATGCCACATGGTCCCCATCATACCGTAGAGGAGTCGGGACCTGAGGTTCTCTGATTGCTAGAGATAATGGGAGCGGTATTGGAACCACATCTGCAGCCTTCAAGTCCATTTGATGGGTGCCAACGTGGGTAACTGTCCTGCATCGCTTCACACATCCGTGCCAGTTGTTGTTTGTATAGGGCGTGGCATTGCTCATGATCCCCCAAGTACTGTCCTTGCATGGTAATGGCTCATCCTACCTCAGCAGGGTCCATGTTTGGGACGAGAAAAATGTAACGATGCTCATCTCAAGCAGGAAACATACACGCGGGGCTGAGGTAGGAAGGTGAAAGAATCGACCTAAGCCGAGGTAGAGTAGTGAGTCATAAGCCGGAGGTCAGGGCTGGCAGCAGAGTTGCATAGTCGGTGTGGATACAGAGGTCGAGGCAGGCTGAAATCAAAGGTTAGTCGAGGTACGTGAGCCGGGTCTGGTAACATGAAGACCATAGGAAAGCGCGTTACATGTACTCAGCATAAACTAAAACTTTGCTCTGCAACTTCCTGCTAACAGGGCTGTCCTTTTAAAGGAAGTTGTCAGGAGCAAAAATGGATGATCCAGCCACAGACGGCGAGCAAGAGTAAAATCCTGAACCGGAATATGAAAACCCAGAAAGGATTTTGCCAAACCTCATAGTGGATAAATAAATAGTGGATATATAAGTAATTCAATGTTCTTTCATTGATTACACACAGTGCATTGTTCAAAATGGAAGTGCAGTTACACTGCTAAAATGCTTTAGTTTAGCTTTGGGAAAGTTGGATACTGAGGAATTCGGCAAGGGTCTGGATTGTGTTTATCTGCGTCTCCCTATTTATAGTTGCCAAAATATATCACCAAATTCAAGTCATCAATCTTAGGGCACTATTCGAAGGGCTCATACTTTAATTGTGTAGCCCCTCTTCCCGGGGCCAATCGCAGATCGCTCCCCCCCCCCCCCCTGTACTAGGCTCTGGCTACGTGTATATGTGTGGTGCATACCTGCTGGCAACAGGAGGGCCTGAGACTCCCGCGATGGTATGGGGGATGACAGGACCAGGTTACTGGGGTGATTGCCTCCGTCTCATTTAATGGTGCAGCGCCTCCATCTCTGGTAAGCCCCAAGGATGAGGGGTGGAATCCTTCCAGAGAGTCCCCCACTCAGGGACGAGAGATTCCCGTCTCACATAGTCTTTCTTAAAAGCAACAGCAGCTCTTTATTATCACAGCAGCAGGATCACAGTCAGGTACAGATTCTCTCTCCTCTAAACTGCTCTCCCTCAGGATGGTATCTGTGTCCCTGCCACCACCCCAGGTCAAGGGCACCCAGGGTGGGGCTAGCTTTTCCCTCACCCCCTATGCGGGGTGAGAGGCATTGGTCCACCTCACTGTCTCACTAGGCCCTACTCCTCAGGAACCTAACTCACTCTTGCTGGCTGTACTTCTTAACTATACACTCTGAACTCTAACTCTCACAGGACTAAATAGGCTGTGCCCTGCTCTTTATGACTTTGGCAGGCCCCTCCACTGTGTCTCTTGCCTTAGACACAGGGTCAGGTGACCTACCTCCACCACTCAGAGCAGTGCTTGAAGTGGGGGAAACCCATGATAACTTCTGGCAGCCTGCCCTTACCAGGGCTTACACCAGAAGGAGGAAAGACATATAGCCCAATTTCTTACTAGGGCTACAATTGTTTTAACTAAAGATGAGTCGGTTTTTATTCTTGTTGACTGACTTTCCCACCATTAAAGGGACAAACGGAAAGGTGGCTTGAAAGAAAACTTTTAATGCAGGTGAAGTGCCTGTGGTCTCATGCAGGTAGGTCAACATGCCTCTTAAACAATATTTGTTGAGGACCACCAATGGTATGCTGATTTTAATCAATAAATGCTTGAGTGCATCCATGTACGTTACATGTACGATTTGGTACAGATGCACTTCCCCCTCTATACCTCCTTTCTTAGAGAACTGATACTCTGGTTGGTTTAATTATCTTTTTATTATCTTTATGCCGATGTAACTCATTCTCTGAAATTACTGTATCTTTTCTTCAGTTCATTCATGACACATGTTTGCACTTTAACAGTATATTATTATAATTCAATTAGATTTGGAGGGGAAAACACATCTATAAACACTACAGAGCCGCTACCCAATAAAAAGGTTTCCCTCTTGAGCTTTACTTCGAATTACAGCTATTTCTCTATATATTTATGGCCTTCCCACATGAGACCACAGGTACTTCACCTGCATTAAGAGTTTTCTTTCAAGCCACCTTCCTGTTTGTCCCTTTAAGGGTGGGATACCGTTAACTTAACAAAGTCACTCAACAAGACTTCCAAGCGGAATCTGCTGCGGTTTTGACAAACATCCAAGGCAATGTCTTTCATAGGTTACTGTGAATCACCTTTTCCCTCCTTCCTTCCCATGGTTCAGTCATCTTGCCGGACCAGATTATTTCACCTTTTGTCTCAGCTTTCAGCTGCTTTCGGCTTATTACAAATAATTGTCATTGTCTTTGTCTTCTTTATCCGCTTCAATGTGTCTCATTTTCCTAAAATACCTGGCACCCAATTTTCCATAACATTGTTCCTTTTGTTTCAGGAAAACATAATTTCAAGAGGCAGCAGAAATATGGTTTCCAGAGGCCAGGAGTTGATTTCCTCTCTCACCTGATCTTTATTCATGACTGGTGTTAATTGCTTTTTTTTTTTTTCATTTTCTCAAGCAGCCTGTCCCCTCCCTTCCTCCCTCACAGGAAGGAGGATTCTATTTCTCTTACAGAATTCTTTCCAACTAGTCCTCTGTTCTTCAGCTACGCAGGGCCTTTCTGTCACCTGTTGGTTTTTTCACCTGTTGGTTTTTTCTCATGTTGGTTGATCTTCTGACCTTGCTGTAGTTGATTACAGTTTTGACCTTTTTAACTTGGTGTAAGTGACCCAGATCATTCGAGCTGTATTCTCAGATTCTTCATATTATTGTCTTACAGTACGTGTGGATTTTCTATTCGCCTTCATCATTAATTGAAATGGTGACAGTAACCATAGTGTGATTCTCCTGTTTAAAAAAAAAAAAAAAAGCAGACATTCAAGGCTGAACGATTGTACTTTCCTTAAAATGAAATAATAATTTTGAAGTATGTGAATTGACTGCATTTTATAATGAAAGCAGTTTGCAGAAAAGAAATAACCTGCATTTGCAGCACATTAGGGTAGCCCATAAATATCACTATAAAGTAGAAGCGCACACAGAGAGAACTCTCAGTGTAAAATCCCAGCAAATCTCCAAATACAGGGCAAGCACAGCACTCTGTCCGGGGTCTCTCCCCGAGTTTCTCCTGTCTTTGGAGGTCTGATGGGATTTTCCACTGCAGGACAGATCGGGTTTGATGTGCTTTTTAGCAGGAAGTGTACATGTGAGTGCATTCAGTTTATGTTTATCTTTTAACAATTTGGAATAAATTGTATAAACTATGAGAGTTGTCTCTGTGCGCTCTTCTATTTTATAGTGAATTTGAGCATACGGGAAGCTGGGGAATTCTCCCTGAAGGAGCAGCACCAGGACTACTGTACTGTACCTCTCTATCAGCACAATTATTCCATGCAGAGACTGGACTTTGACCTGCTTAAACATGCTCATGGTTTGACTGTATTCACTATATATTCTTTTATTTTTTTCTTCTTTTTCCTGGATTTATATTCGGACTATATTGTATTCTATTGTATGTCTTTATTTATATATTGTATTGTATGTCTTTATTTATATAGCGCCATTAATGTACATAGCGCTTCACAGCAGTAATACATGTGGTAATCCAATAAATAACAGATAATATAAATAACAGATCATGGGAATAAGTGCTTTAGACATTAAGGAAGAGGAGTCCCTGCTCCGAGGAGCTTACAGTCTGATTGGTAGGTAGGGAGAACGTACAGAGACAGTAGGAGGGAGTTAAGGTAAGTGCGTCTGCAGGGGGCCAAGCTTTATGTATCATGTGTTCAGTATTATCCACAGTGCTATTCATATGCTTCTTTAAGTAAGTGTGTCTTAAGTAGGGTGACCAGATTTTCAAAATGAAAAACCGGGACACATTTATAAATAATTTTTAAAAACAAATTACATTACATGACGCACCCCGTTACCATGACAACGAGACACTGACGTCAGGCGGTGACATGTTGCCATGACAATGTGGCATCACGTGATGCCTCGGCGCCATAATGCGTCCCATTGTCATGTCAACTTGATGCCGCGTGACGTCATGGAGAGGCTCGTTGTTATGGCAATGTGCATTATGTGACGTCGCGCAGCCATGTTAACGGAATTTGGAGGGGAGGATACAGCCAAAGGCAAGATAAATAAATATATAATAAATAGATCTAAAAAATGTTGTTATCTCCGGGTTAGCCTTCAATAGAAGGTGGCAACCCTGGCTGCAGTGTGTGTTTCTGTATACAGAGGTGGGCCCTGCAGTGTGCGTTTGTGTGTATAGAGGTGGGGGCTGCAGTGTGCGTTTGTGTATATAGAGGTGGGGGCTTCAGTGTGCGTTTGTGCGTATAGAGGTGGGGGCTGCAGTGTGCGTTTGTGCGTATAGAGGTGGGGGCTGCAGTGTGCGTTTGTGCGTATAGAGGTGGGGGCTTTGCTTGGGCCCTTCAACTCTTACAGCCAGGGCATTTTTGGCCAAGAATGCCCAGTTCGGAGGGGATAATTACTACTTCAAAAATGTATTTATTTTCGATTCTTAACATAACACAAACTCTCGTCTCCCCCCTTCCCTCCCTTTCTCGCTCTCTCAGCTCCCTCACCTTGTATGTGTGTATGTGTAATTAAAATAATTAACAAATTAAAATTAAATAAATAATTGACATAAATTAAAATTAAATAAAAAATGTAGGCATTAATTAAAATTAAGACATTTTAAAAATGTGACATTCCTCACCTTGTGTGTATATTACACTTTGAAAATAGGGTCTCTTGCTCTCCTCGTAGCAGTCAGTGACATCACTGCCATGCAGGGCCGCAGACAGCTTTCCCAAAGCCCAGGACCAACGTTTCCACCGGGGCCCCCCACCCACGTTTTGGCGGCCTTGCGAGAACCCCCCCTTCTCACACACCTCCTCACTCTCACCCCACCTCACACTCCCCAGTCACCCTTTCCTTCCCCCCTCTCTCTTACACCCCCCATGTATTTTTCTCCGCTCCCCACTCAACCTCCCTCCGCAATATACGTGCACACACAGTGACACACACACACACACAGCCCATCCACATATCTCCCCCTCCTCTCCTCATATCCCCCCTACTCTCCCCATATCTCCCCTCCCCTCCTCATACCTTCCCCTCCCCATATCTCCCCCTCCTCTCCTATCTCCCCCTCCTTTCCCCATATCTCCTCATATCTCCCCCTCCCCTCCTCATACCTTCCCCTCCTCATATCTCCCCCTCCCCATATTTCCTCATATCTCCCCCTCCTCATATCTCCCCCTTCTCATATCTCCTCATATCTCCCCCTCCTCACACGTCCCCCTCCTCATACCACCCCGTCCTCATAACTCCTCCTACCTCCCACTCCTCATACATCCCACTCCTCATACCTCCCACTCCCCACATCTCCCCCTCCTCATCTCATATCTCCCCCTCCTCATACCTTCCACTCCCCACCTCATACCTTCCACTCCCCACATCTCCCCCTCCTCATACCTTCCACTCCCCACATCTCCCCCTCCTCATATCTCCCCCTCCTCATCTCATACTGTATCTTCCCCTCCCCCCTCCTCATACCTTCCACTCCACACATCTCCCCCTCCTCATACTTTCCACTCCCCACATCTCCTCCTCCTCCTCATACCTTCCACTCCCCACATCTCCCCCTCCTCATCTCCCCCTCCTCATACCTTCCACTCCCCACATCTCCCCCTCCTACCTTCCACTCCCCACATCTCCCCCTCCCCATACCGTCCACTCCCCACATCTCCCCCTCCTCATACCTTCCACTCCCCACATCTCCCCCCATCTCCCCTCCCCATACCATCCACTCCCCACGTCTCCCTCCTCATCTCCCCCTGCTCATACCTTCCACTCCCCACATCTCCCCTCCTCATACCTTCCACTCCCCACATCTCCCCCTCCTCATGCCTTCCACTCCCCACATCTCCCACTCCTCACATCTCCCCCTCCTCATACCTTCCACTCCCCATATCTCCCACTCCCCATCTCCTAATATCTCCCCCATCCCTCCTATCTCCCCCATCCCTCCTCATATCTCCCCCCTCTCCTCCTCATATCTCCACCCTCCGCTCCTCATATCTCCCCCCTCCCCTCCTCATATCTCCCCCTCCTCATATCATACTGTATCTTCCCCTCCCCCTCCCCTCTTCATACCCTCCCCTCCTCTCACTGTATCTCCCCCTCCTCATACCTCTCCCCCTACGACACACAGACAGACAGGACCCACACACAGAACAGAAAGGACACTCATAGAACAGAAAGGACACACACACACACAGAGAGATAGAGTGGGCACCCTCAGAGGGAGGGGGATGAGAGGTATGAGGGGACACTCAGAGGGAGGGGGAGAGGTATGAAGGTGAGAGAGGTATGAGGGGGGCACCCTCAGAGGGAGGGGGAGAGGTATGAGGGGTCACCATGAGAGTGAGGGAGAGATATGAGGGGGGCTTCCTCAGAGTGAGGGGGAGGAGAGAGGTATAGGGGGGGGGAACCTAATGAAGGATAGATATGAGGGGTCCCTCTCATGATGGGGGAGGGGTCTGATGAAATGCAGAGAAGGGCTCCGTGAGGCCGTGTCATTACTTCCCCCCACAGAGAAATAACCAGCAGCAGGTACACAGCTACAGACATCGCTGCACTGTAATCACCTCCACAGGAGGAGAGGGGGATTGGGGTTATTTATAACACACACACCTACCTCTCACCCCATCCGCCGACCCCTGATACTAAGCCCCGACCCCGGCATTCTCTAACCTCGAACCAATCCCCTGCTTCTACTCTAAAGCCCCGCCCCCCGGCATCCTACTATTGAAAAAAAATTTGAAAAATACTCACGGCTGCCTTCTCAAGCTGCCGCACCCGCGCACCACCGCCGCCCCGCGCACGGGACCAGGGGTAAAACCCGGGACATTTCTGGGACGGACCGTCACCCGGGACAGTCCAGAAAAAAATGGAACTGTCCCGGCAAAACCGGGACGACTGGTCACCCTAGTCTTAAGGTGGGTCTTAAAGGTGGATAGAGAGGGTGCTAGTCGGGTACTGAGGGGAAGGGCATTCCAGAGGTGTGGGGCAGTCAGTTAAAAAGGTTTAAGGCGGGAGAGGGCTTTAGATAAAAAGGGGGTAGAAAGAAGACATCCTTGAGAAGAACGCAAGAGTCTGGATGGTGCATAATGAGAAATTAGGGCTGAGATGTAAGAAGAGTGTAAAGCTTTAAAATTGAGGAGAAGAATAAAGTGTGAGATGCGGGATTTGATCGGAAGCCAAGAGAGGGATTTCATGAGGGGAGATGCTGAGACAGATCTAGGAAAGAGTAGAGTGATTCTGGCAGCAGCGTTTAGGATAGATTGTAGGGGAGACAGGTGAGAGGCGGGAAGGCCGGACAGCAGGAGGTTACAGTAATCAAGACGGGAGAGAATGAGGGCCTGAGTCAGAGTTTTAGCAGTCGAGCAACAGAGGAAAGGGCGTATCTTTGTTATATTGCGGAGGAAAAAGCAACAGGTTTTAGATATGTTTTGAATGTGAGGGGCGAATGTGAGAGAGGAGTCGAGTGTGACCCCTAGGCAGCGTGCTTGGGCTACTGGGTGAATGATCGTAGTTCCAACAGTAATGTGGAAGGAGGTAGTAGGGCCAGGTTTGGGAGGAAGTATGAGGAGCTCTGTTTTAGCCATGTTGAGTTTAAGGCGTCGGAGGGCCATCCAGGATGATATAGCACAGAGACATTCAGAAACTTTGATTTGTACAGCAGGTGTAAGGTCGGGTGTTGAAAAGTACATTTGTATGTTGTCAGCATAGAGGTGATATTTAAACCCAAAAGATGTTATTAGGTCACCTAGAGAGAGTGTGTACAGAGAAAAGAGAAGAGGTCCCAGGACAGAGCCCTGGGGTACCCCCACAGAGAGATCAATAGAGGAGGAGGAGGTGTTAGCAGAAGAGACACTGAAAGTACGATGAGAGATGTAGGAAGAGATCCATTATAGAGCTTTGTTCCGAATACCAAGAGTATGGAGAATGGGAAGGAGAAGAGGGTGGTCCATGGTGTCAAATGCTGCAGAGAGGTCGAGTAATATGAGCAGAGTGTAATGACCTCTGTCTTTGGCAGCATGGAGGTCGTCAGTTATTTTAGTGAGGGCTGTTTCCGTGGAGTGAGCAGTGCGGAAGCCAGATTGTAGAGGGTCTAGGAGAGAATAGGTGTTGAGAAAATGGAGCAAGCGAGAGAATACAAGACGTTCAAAGAGTTTAGAGGCAAAAAGCAGGAGGGAGACAGGTCAATAGTTAGAAAGACAGGTAAGGTCAAGCTTGCTGTTTTTGAGTAATGGTATAACTGTTGCATGTTTGAAGGAGGATGGAAAGGTTCCAGAGCAGAGGGAGGAGTTAAAAATGTGTGTGAGTGTAGGGATTATAGTATATTGGACTAACATTTTATATGTGTACATATATATATATTCCCCCCACTCTATGCCCAAGTAACACCAATTGTTGGATTATATATATATATATATATATATGCCAGTCAGGAACTAAATTTAAAAAATGTTCTAAAAAGGAACTAAACGAAATAAGGGCCCCATGTGCCTTTCATTTATAGCATTGGATGTATAGTATTCTTCTTGGTTTATTTTATTTTTTTTATAAAATTATGCTATGCAGATTCATTTAAACTGCTTTTTCTATACATTTTTATTTAGATGTATCTTATCCCTTTCTGGGGTGTCACCAAGAGTCTGGGCTCTCACTTTCTCAGGAAAACAAAAGGCTGAAAGGAGCCGTCCCTTACACCGCGCCAAATATAAAGGTTTTTAAAATGTTTAAAAAAACTTGGCAATGCAACAGTCATTGCAAAGATGCAATTATATATAAGGTCACATTTTCACTTTCCTATTTAATAATGAGTTTCTGTTTTTTTAGGGCAGTTCAAAATCTTATCTGATAATTCTTATTTTTCTACTTTGGGCCTTATTCTTTATATGTCCCAGGGGGTTTGGGAGTCCGGATGTTTTCGTCCGAAAAACTTTGTTGAGGTTTACGGGAAATTAAAAACAATAAGACGGCCCCAAATGGCTGTTTCAGCATATATAGAATTATCGCCTTCGTCTCATTGACTAAGTGCAGCAGCATAATTACATTTAAGAAAACCATAAAACTGGAGGGAAAAAAAACCTGGATTAACAATTTGCAATATTAACAATTTGTATAGACGGGGAAACGGTTTGCAAACAGTCTTATCCCAAAAGAGATTAAGTAAAGATCATAATGACACTCCAAAAATGTGGCTACTATGCAGATATTGAAAGTTTAAACAATTATTTAAAAAATACTTATACAGCTCAACGCGATCCGTACAACGCGAATCCGCTTATAACGCGATGCAAGCGTGGCACACAATTTTCGTATTTATGAATAATTTACAACACGATTATTGGGATCTTAAATACTTTATTGTACAATGCATACAATTGTACATTATTTCTAACGCGATCCGTTTATAACACGATGTGATTCTTTGGACCCAAGCACAGCGTTATAAGGGGGTTGAACTGTACTAGTTTGTTAATATTTAATGGTATCAGTCATTCAGCCTGCTTCTGTAGAACTGGTATGTACTAACATTGGTTGTAGATATACTTATGAATGAAAGGGGCAAGATAATATATTTCTGGAAGGCCAGAATGGATTTACCTAAGCCAGCAATACACTGGTGATAGAATAAAGTCTTCCTCTAAAAATGGGATCTGCAAGACTTGGTTTAAATAAAATTCACAAATAGTTTTAGCAACATTAACAAGTGTTTTATGCTTTCTAGAGCTATTGTTGTCTTATTGCTGTAAAATAGTGCATGCGCTACCGTGCGCGTCAATGATAAATGGCTGTGTAAACCAAACGTTTGTACACTTGGGACGTGCGCGCGCACGGCCGTGAGCGGTGGCGCGGCAGACCAGAGAAAATACAAGACAATTGTATTTTCACGCTGTTGACGCGCAACGTGACGCTATGAACCAATCACAGCGTGGACTACTGCTGTGATGTCGTAGCCACGCCCCCTAGCCACACGCATCACAGCTTGCCCTATACAAACGAAACGCCCACGTACACGCAACACCAGGAACACGAGCATCAGCGCCTACTATATAAGAAGCCTAACTTACCTGTGCTTTGTATAGATCGGTGCAACACAGACTTGCCCTGGTAAAGTGGAATATTTGGTAAATTAGGGGTAAATCCCCAAATATTTGCCAATCACAGTTAATCTGGATAGAAATAAAATGAAACTGATTTTTAGCAATGCTTCGATCCAGCCTGATACAGATAACATTGTATTCCTCTGAAACACACGGACCATCACAGAACAGCCACCTGCACGGCTCACCGAAATTACAAAGGTCATTTTCTCAAATTTTTCCCTATGTGCTCTTTCTACAATTAGTGGTGGCCGTGTTTGATCAGTGGAATATATACTGATTGTGTTATTGCAAAAACTAGCAAACATTCAGCATAAAAAAAAAAAAAGAAGAAACACATTGCTAGAAAAGCACTTTCTTTTGGCTTATGCTTGTGTAACAGGTTTTTCCCCCACCCTCTGGGAGATTGCTATTACAGGGTGTCATGTGCTGGTTACCTGCTGGCTCACAGTCTCCGCCAGGTGTCACTGGGGAAGACAGGACAGGCTTTTGGGGTGGTTTGTCCTTTCTCGCTGGCGCGGCGCCTCCATATCTTGCAGGCTCCAGGCAATCACCGCAGGAGAACTCTCTGCTGCTACCAACCCCCCCCCCCCCCCCACCTCTGATTAATTGCACTCTCTGACAGGACTCTATATATATTATAAAACAGGAACACTTTATTGTCCAACAGCACACAGCAAACAACTGGTATAACTCTATTCCTTCCTCCGGATGCTCCCTGGACTCAACCCTGGATGCTCCCTGGAATCAACTCTATTCCTTCCTCCGGATGCTCCCTGGACTCAACCCTGGGGCCTGAGGCCTCCAGAGCCAATCCTCTGCTCTTCCCTCACCCCCTGGTGGTATGAGGGGTAGCTGTCCCACTCCCCTAAGGGGAGGATGGAATGTAGTTAGAGCCCTGACTTCCCACTCCCAGCAATCACTCTCTCTCATGGGAGAGAACAAACCCCTACATTTGGCTGTGCAGCCCCTTAAGTACCCTGGGGGAGGTCTGAGCCCGATTGGGCAGAACACAGACTCTAGGCCCACCTCTCCCTGTCACTAAAGGGAGCTACTTACTGCAGGGGAAACCCCAGATTGATCCTAACACTGCATGCGCTGGTACCAGGGCTTACGTGTTAGGTAGGGCAGATTAGTAGCCAAAAAGAAGACATGGCTACACTTTTTTTAAATGTACATTTCAATTAAGAACATACAGTAGGTACATGGCCCAATTGGCCTCTTCGGATGATATAGAATAAGCTTCTCTGGGTGAGCTTCTCTGGTCTCTTTCTAAGACAGCCAATGTTTTAAAAGATTGTTTACATATATCACATATTAATTCTACTAATATGAATTTCTCTTTAAACACTTTGGTACGAGACAAGGACAGAATAAAACTTGATGCAAAACATAACAAAGAAAAAAGGACAGCTGTATATTTTTGGACTATTTAATATCCTATGTCTCACCCAACTGGCCCCTCACTCCATAGAGCTAAAAGTGTGGATCATGACAGTGCCAATTCCCAAGGCATATTGTTCCAGAGTAGTTAGTTTCCAATAGCAGAGCCTGTCACGGTAGGATCAGCGACCCTATTGGTAGTTTGGGGAGGAGAAAATACAACAACTTTTTGTAGCTACCCAAGCATTTGTTTTCATTGCCTGTTCTATAATTAGACTGAGCTTGGTTTGTTGCAAGCAGGGCTGCCAACAGAAATCTTGGGGCCCTGGACAAATGAAAGGAGCAAGCCCTCCCCCCAGGCCTGGATGAGGGCAGGGGAGAAAGAGGTGTGGTTCTGGATGGGGAGAATGATCTATGGGGGGAGAAGCTATGGGTGAGGCAAAATGAGCAATGGGGGGGGGGAGAGAAGGAGCTATGAGGGAGGAGCTCTGGGGAAGGGAGAAGGAACTATGGGTGGGAGGGAGAAGTAGGTAATGGATGGATAATTTGGGCCAGGGCGAGGTGAGTAGGTATGGCCATGGGGAGGGGAGTAGGAATTGGCCAGGGGGGAAGTAGGTATGGGCCTTGCAGGAGGAGTAGGTAAGAGCCTTGAGGGGGGGGGGGGCTGGTAGTTTCCTAGGGGGTGGGGGGGAGTAGGTATGGGCCTGGGGGGAGGAGGTTGGTTATGGGCCTGGGGGGGTGTAGATATGATCTTGGGTGGGGGAAAGTAGGTATGGGCCTGGGGGGGGAGTAGGCATGGCCCTATGTGTAGGATGGGGGAGTAGGTATGAGCCTTGAGAAAGAGAGGAGATATGAAACTGGTGAGGCGAGATAAGGTATGGGCCAGGGGGAAAGTGGTTTGGGACTAAGGGGAAGGGGGGTGGGGGAAGTAGGTATGAGCCTATGGGGTGTAGCACAGAGGAGGGCTTTGGACCATGTGGACTAACCTGAAGCCTGAGGAGGGGCCCTGCCAAAAGCACAGCCGGAGTGTGAAGCCCACCCATGTGCTGGCATTGCCAGGAGGTAGGCCAAACTTCCTGTCCTGGTCAGCCGCGCCCCTCCCAGAGCAGCAGGGGGCTGGGACATTTGTCCCGGCTGTTCCCCCGTCGGCGACCTTGTTGGCAAGTGTGCAGTGATACCCATGATAATATTCACTGCTGAAAGCTTATGTGGAGAGAATTTAGAATGATATGCAAAACACAATGCAGACACAATACATACATTAAAATACTTGTTATTGACGGTTTTTTGTTGTTGAACAAATCAGTACAATTGAGTGTCAGCAAGGCAACAGATTTCTAAAATCGCTTCTTTTATTCTGCTTTCAGCAAGCTGTAAAATTACTGGCAGGTAGGGGAATGCATTTGCCCTTCATTTAAAAAGGTATACTTATCGGGCTAATGCGTACCTAAATGAATTGCGAACACAATCAGTAATATTCATGTTCTGACAATTGATAACATTGTATTGTATAGTACTTTTATCTCTCAGCATACTGCAGATATTTTTACCTTGAACATCTACACAGGAAATGAGCTGTCCACTGGGAATCAAAAATGCCATTATTATAAGAATATAGTAACCAGCACAATAAGGATACACACTGAATGCCATCACAATCCCAGGTCTTATCAGTGTTATTTGTTATTCAGCTTACATTCAACCTACAATACTGTAATATCACTGAATACGGATGCATGATTGTAAAGCTGCCACTTTCTTTAAAACATCAATGTGCTGTAGTGTATGATTATGAATATATCATCTAAACTTACATTTAAGAAACACTCAATCACAGCCACTTACAATGTCCCTATATTCACTTCACAAGGTACCTGCCGCTGCTATATATATGGATATATGTCAACGGGTTGTGGTCCGTTCTTACTTCGAAGGAGACTCGTATAGGTAGACGTGGAGTTTTTCGACTACTGCCCACTTGAGGGCGAGGAACTCCAATTTATGAACCGGGTACTTTTGCTCGCTGGGAGTTACACTTCGGCTCACATACGCCACTGGGCAAAGGCCAGCAGGATACTTCTGGTGTAGCACAGCTCACAGCCTGTTAAAACTGGCATCCACATGCAGGACATATAGTTTCTCCGGATCAGCGTAAGCCAGGACCAGGGCTTCCGTCAGGCTTTCCTTAAGTCCAGTGAAGACCCTTTCGCAGGCAGATGTCCACTTGTCACTGAAGGGTTTTCGTGAGGAAGTGGCTTTCTGCCGAGTTTCCTCTGGGTAGACATTTAGTAGACTATTGAGAACCTTGGAGTATCCTTCTACGAAGCGGCGGTAATATCCACAGAACCCTAGGAAGGATCGCAACTCCGTCACATTGTCTGGTCCCGGCAAGTTCATCACGGCTTCGACCTTGGCGGGGTAGGTAGCCACTCCGTCTGCAGACACTATGTGACCCACGTAGGTGACGGACGTTCTGCAGAACCGGCACTTGTCCAGGGATAACTTCAGGCCTTCTTTGCCCAGTCTTTCTAACACCTTCCTCGTACTCTTCGATAGATCTTCCGAACACGATTATGTCATCGAGATAGACCAGGCACTCGTGAGGGTTCATATCCCCAACGGTCTTCTCCATCAGCTGCTGGAAAGTCGCTGGAGCACTACAAATGCCTTGGGGCATTCGGGTAAACTGATATAAGCCGAGGGGGCAGACGAACGCTGTCTTCTCCTGGTCTTCAGAGCTCATGGGGACCTGATAATACCCAGATCTCAGGTCCAGCACGCTGAACCATTGGCTTCCCATCAGCGCGTTGACGATCTCCTCTATCCGCGGCAGAGTGTACCGGTCAGGTAGAGTATGCCTGTTCAGGGTCCGTTAGTCTACGCACAGACGGACGGACCCATTTTTCTTGCGAACCAGCACAATCAGAGAGGCGTAGGGACTTCGGGATACGGTCACTAGGCCTGCTGTCTCCATCTCTGACAGGACATTTCTTATGTCCTCCACATTTCTGGGAGCGAGGCATCTAGAACACTCCCGGAATGGCGTAGCGTCGTTCAGCCGGATTGTGTGCTGGGTGTTTTTGCTGCAACCCACGTCCATTTCGCTAGTGAAGAACACTTCCTGGCGTTCCTCCAGCTTGGCACCTAGCCATCTCTTCCAGTCTTCTGACAGTCGATTCCCCGAAATCAAACTGTAGCCTGGCAGGCTCATCTCATACGGTACCGGCGTTTACATGTGCCATAGTTTCTACGGTAGTGACTGGGTCTCTGATGGACTTCAAACGGGACCGGGTGCAGTGAGATGTTCTTGATGGACACCGTCATTTTCTTTGGAATGGAGGATCTCCACTCCCGTATCTCTGGTACCATCTTGTACCCTATCTTGAGGTCTTCCACGGGTGTGGTCTCTAGAGAGAAGTATCGATCTGCTTTGTTGCATCCTAGGTATTTGACCACTGCTGTCATGTGCCTCACTCCCCCTGGTGGAATCTCGATCAACCTTCTCTCATGATTGAAGATTTCACCATACTCTTCTTGTGCCGCGACTTTATAGCACTCGTCTGACTGCTAGGTGGATCTGCAGTGCGAATAGGGGTAGTTCATCTGCCTCATGAAGATATGCCAGGATCACGGCCCCTACCACATAGGCATTGGTCCCCAATATGATGGGAGAAATCGGGTGTTCCCGAGCCTCGGGACATATCAGGGCCTCCACTTCCATGGGATGGGTCTTGTTAGTGTTCGATTGCAGTATATCTACCCGAACTGTCACCACACCATCGATGGAGTAGTCTTCTTGGCTGAGACCCCACAACTTCATCCTCTCCGCAGACTGCAAGGGCAGGTGTTTGAGGTGCTGGTCGTAGAAAGGCCGGTAGATAATGGTCACCTGGGACCTGGTATCCAGCAAGGCCGAGGAATATACGCCTTCCACGACAACTCTTATGATCGTGGCAGGTCCAACCCTACTGAAGGCGTCCTTTTGGGGAGCTTTATCAAGGCGGCCTCCAGTTTGCTCTCCGGCAGCTCCGGTATGATATCCAGAGATCGTGATGCTTAGAGATAAAGGTGGCGCCCGTACGACGTAGGACTTGACCCTAGTGGTGGGTGCGTTGGACTCTGGGCAGTTTCTAGAGATATGACCGGGTCGGTCACAATGATAGCAGCGGATATCATTCTGGGCCTTGAGGGCAGGATTAGGAGCCGAGCTCCTTGTTTTCTTGGGGGCGGAAGCCGGTGCCACTAGAGGAGAGATGTCTTTGGCACTTTCCGCCTCTTTAGGCTTTGAGGCCTTAGCTGTGAGGATTAGACATCCTGGCGGTCGCAGACCGTCTCCTCACCCCAACAAGCCTTCCGTTATGGACACTCTGGATGCGCGGTTGCATGGTCCCAGTACGCGCTTGCGCGGCCTGATTGTAACGCTTGCGCGAGCCCACAAACAAGACCTGACCCCGGCACTGAGGTGGGAAGGACTGTGCCACACACCCACAGTAGCGGGGCGAGCCCAGAAGGTGGTTTGTAGCGTTGCTGGGTCTGGGTATGTTGAAAGGGTTAATCCAATACTTGCCGGGGTCCGTGGGTTGGAGAGGTACACGTAGTTGGAGTCCTTAAGCCTGTGGTCTGGGGTTGGAGAGGTACTCATAGTCGTTATCCGTATGCCAGGGGTCAAGAGCCAGAGAGAATCCAAATGCAAAGCCAGGTCGGTACACGAGAGGTTAACTGCAGAGAACAAGACAAGACTGGACAAGACAGGCACACGCAAAGGCTACACAAGGTTAAGTTCATCAAGGTATGACAGGAAGAGGAAGTTTCTTATAGGAGACAGGAACCAGTAGGAGAGGGGGCGGAGTGGAGGCGGAGCCTCTGCAGATGCAAAGGATAGGCTGCAGGAGACAAGGGCTCACAGTAATCTTGACTCGCAGCTGGGGCTCGTTGCACGACGTCACGCGTGCACGCCGCGCGCAGCAGAGGCGTGGCGTGACCGAGGGGGCGGAGCTAAGGTCTGTGACCTGGTAGAAGAGGAGCTTGTGCGCACGCGCTCTGTAAACAGAGCGGGGGTGTGCGCACCAGCGGGGGGCAGATTGGAGGCAGCAGCCGCTGCAGTACTGTTATGTAGAGAGGAGGAACCGCGCCGCAAGGGACGCAATCTCCGAATCCTCACACTGATCCCCGTCCACGGATTCGGACCCCGCCTCCTGCTCTGATGCACGACGGGTGTGTTCGGCCAGCATCCCTGCTGACGCGCGGTCCAAGCCCCCGCTCTGGTGATGGACAGGACCAGCGTGGGAAAGACGTGCGCTATCAGCTCCGGCCTCTGACCTCCGTGACACGCGCGGGTCGACGCGCAATTGGTCCCACCACCTCTTGCCCTAAGAATCGGCGTGGGAGTGATGTATGTCCCAAGCTCCACCCCCTGGCCTCCGTGACGCTCGCAGGACAGCGCGCGAGCAGTTCCGCCTCCATCCCCGATTAGGCTGCATCATAAGGCACACCTGTGTGCACCAGCAGCCTATCGGCGCTTACTTCCTGGTTCCACTCTGGCTGGCTATTGGAGGCTCCGCCTTTATATATCTTCAGTCTGCTCTCATTCCTTGCTGAGCATAGTCTAGTGTGACGCCGTGCCTTGCTGCATTCCTGTTCCTGTGACCTTGCCTTGCTGATTAACCTCTTGTTACCTACCTTGCTTGTCTCTTGGATTCCTCACCTCTCCTCTCCTGATCCGGCTTCGTACCACCATTCTCCTGTCTCCAGTCCTGACCTTGACTAAGTACTCCAACGATCCAATACTCTGCTATCCTGAACCTAGCTACGTACCCCGACAATCCGCTACTCTCCAATCCTGAACGTGGCTACGCACTCTGACGATCCGCAACTCTCCACTTCTGAACCTGGCAAGTACTTTGACTATTCTACTATCTGTAATCCTGACCTGGCTTGAACGACTACTCTACATCCTAGGCACGCCTGCGTGGCTGTGGGTTGATGTTACCAATTCCCTACCTCAGCACCGCGGTCGCCCTTCGTTTGTGGTGAGCTGCGTGTTACATTAGCCTCCTTGGTCTCTTCCTTACGAGATTCTTTAGGTTTCTTAGGGGCATGCAGACACGTATAAGCTTCTTGCCCTTTCACAATGGACAGGAGGTCTTCCAGGGTAAGGGTATCCCCTAGCAGTAATGAGCACCGAAACATTATAACAATGTCATTGGTGGGTATGGCCCCACGCAAGAATTGTTTTCGGCGGTACACGTTTACTTCTGAGGCCTTGATGACTTTATGAGAGCGCAAGTCCCACAAAACCAGCTGAATCCACTGAATAAATTCAGATAGTTCTTCCCCCTCTTTTTGGCGAAGATGGTAGTACTTGGACCAGAGCTCGCTTTCGTCCTCTTCTAAGCCATAGGTCCATGTCAGTGATGCCACCAGCATCTGTGCCGTGACATCTGCATTTTGGTCCCTGTACATCTTCATCATAGTAGATGCGGGGGGCCTTAGACACTCCATTATCCGCTGTCTTTTCACGTTGTCGGGGCAGGACCATTCTTCTAGAACCTGAAAAGTGTAGTCCTTCCAAGCGTTGAAGGCCTCTTCGCCTGCTGGAGTGGGCTTGACCCCTGAAAAGGTTTCAGCTTACGGTATTGCTGTGATTGAGGTGGCTAGTTCTTGTCGACGCCCAACTGCTGTATGGCATTTGTATGTCATCTGAACGGCGGGAGATGGAACTACCAAGACTCGAGCGACGACTGAGACAGGATATGACACTGACTTCGCTCCTGCAAGGGCTTCCTGAGGAAGGTGGAGACATACACATAGCAACCTCCTGAAAGTCAGGGGAGTGACTAGGGGGTTCCGCCTTCACGTGCGTCTCGGGGTAGATAGTAGGGCACCCCTTATCTAGCGCTCCATGGAGCCATAAGGTGGGTGGGCCTCCTTCTTCGACTAAGTCATGTCCGCCACTTACTAACACCGAGCCCCATACTTTGTCTGGGTCTGTGCAGCGTCCTAGGATTTTTGCATCCCTTAGGCCTGGGTACTGACCCAGTAGTAGGCATATGTCATAGAAGGAGGTGGTGGCGGGGACCTGTCCAACAGCAAGTGCCTCTTCATTCATAGACCTCCCGGCGGGAAGGTGTTGATAGGGGGAACGACATAATTTGGGAACCACAGGTCTGAATTTCAGCAGCGCCTCCAAATGTAACCCTCTTTCCCTGACTAAAGAGACTACTGGTACTGCCGTTACCTGTTGGCTCACAGAGGGCCCAAGCCTCCGCTACTGGGAGTCTGGGGTGGTATAATTATCATCTCGGTGCAGCGCCTCCACCTGCGAGGGATCCTAGTGTAGTGGGAGAAGCCCTTCACAGGAACCAATCGTAATAGTAAACACACACAGTATATAATAACAACCTTTACTGACAGCACATATAACATTTTGCGCCTATTATATCACTTTCTACCAGTAATTAGCAAATATAACATAACACCACCACACAGTATAGTGAATACCCAGCCCAGTACCACCAGTGAGTGTCCCAAAGTACATCGGCTGCTAGGCACCAATACCATGATGTACCTTTCCCAATGTCCAGGCCCACCCAAAAGTCTAGGGAGTAGCGCTACGCCGTGAGCTGTTGGTGCCCTTTTTTGAGGCACCTGCCGAGTACTCCAGTGCTCGGTGCAACCGACTTAGCAACGAGGATCCGTCTGGTCCAGCGACGTGGCGTCCGCCTCTGCATTGGGTGGACTCCAGTAGGAGGGTCTCACCTTTAAGAGTCTTTGATAACACTGCGGTGGTCGTCACAGAACACAAGCCGCATTCACCACACGGCATCTTCCTTGTGTCCCTGACACTACAGTAATATGGGGAAGCATTCCTAAGGAGCCTTCCCTGAAGCAGCCACAAACTACACGTGATTGGGCCAATCTGGGACCAAGGGAATTCTCTGGCCTAGTCTGAGTGCCACTAACACTCAGACCCTACCTTCCCCTTGTCTATCCTGGCTCCAACTGACTGCCTCGTGCTCTAAGCATGCCAAATGTATCTATCCTCCTCAGAGGATCCTAACAGCCCTATTGGCTGAGCTGCGCCACATGATCTATGCCCCAAAGCACTATGGGGCTTGTAGTTTCCTATGTATGTAATGGCCGCTACAACTGTGAAGCATGCGTGATACTTCTAATGGCCGCCGGATGCTCTGCTGCGCATGCGTGAGCCTCCCTGACATGGCGGCGCCCTGTACCGCCGCGGGTTTCCAGCGACCCGCTCGCCCGTATCTATCCCCGCCGCCACCGGGAGAACAAGCGCGGAGGAACCGGGGGACCTGGTTACACTACTATAAGCGGTTTTGATATATTGTATAGAGACAAATGCTACATACTGTACACACCTAAGCAGTAGCCTCTGAGGATTGTTAATCACATGATGTAATGTATGTTCACCCCCTTTATATATTTTTTGATTGTAAATATTATTAACATGTAGCCCTGCTTCCTATCGAATACAGACCACTACCATGTGCTATATAACCTGTAGGCTCACAGGGCCTAAGCCTCTGCCACGGGGAGCCTGGGGTGCTCACAATACTGATTGGTCTATCCCTAATTGGTTGACCAATAAGGTATCTATGTGAGGTATTTAAGACCTCTGGGTAATGGCCTAATTATTCCCTGAAGAAGTAGTTAATTCTACGAAACTAGTTGGATGTAACATTCTATTGCCTTATATCTGCTTACATTGGCCTTTGTCTATGTGTTGGCCTGTCCTGTTTTTATTTCATCCTGTGTGCTGTTTTGGACACTTGTGAGAGACTCTGTAAGACTGTTCAAACTTCCCTATTGAATCCACCACTGCTGTGAAGACAGCAGCAAGCTGCGTTTTAACCTCTCTGCAGAGGATACACCTGCCAAGGTACAGGAGCAGCTTCATATCGGCTAGGAAGCAGGAGCGATTTCACCGAGCCCCAGTACCAGCTGCTGAACCTGGCTGCATGAAGGGAAATCCCCTTGGGAGTGAAAAGACTGACGTCCTGCCCCAGAATCAACTGAGCTGCAGCAGCAGAGGGAAGCAAGCACCTGAATCTACAGCTAACAGCCGAGTGGTAAACAGTGTGATACACACTACATGCCTTTTACCAACCTTTTTTATGTACGCAGATATATTACCCCCTTTTTAAATCTATAATATATTGTTGAATTTGCTTCACTATTTGGCGTTGTGCACTGTTTTCTTTTGTTTCCCTTTTCTTAGTGTGTGTGGGGTGCTGAGCCACCCCTGCGTTTACAGCTGCAGACGCCATTATCCCCAACACGGTTATGTGGCACTTATTATTTAATGTTTAACTACCTCACTGTGGGAGTTGTGGTTTAATTTTTTATACATTTTTTATCACTAAATTGATGGTATAGTCACTGCACTGTATATATTTATACATTTAAACTTTATAGGTAGTTAGGTAGTAGCGCACAGTTTTGTTTTTTGTGTTCACAATACTTATGCCTTGGTGCAGCGCCTCCACCTGCGCTAGCTTCCGCCCTAGGGGAAGTGGGTCTTCGCAGGAACTTATGTACATGAACACACACACGCACAGCAATACCGTAACCAATATGTTTTACTTATAGCAACCAGCAACGTAATCACAGGTGCCCCTCTCTAGAGGAGACACTACTACCAGCGTCATTGAACGCTCACTCTCCCTCTCCCTCCACCGGGTGATCCCACCCCGTGTCCAGCTCCCTCTTGGAGTACGTTCCCCCCCCCCCCTTTCAAGTGAGTCAGTGGATGTATGAGTGTGTGACTGCGCAGCCACCATGTCCCAGAGTGAGAATGGTACCGTTGGTGCACTTTACGTTTTACCTGCCGGGCCCTCCTGTACCCGGTTCTGCAACTATCTTCACAAAGGATCGTCGAGGGCGTAGATGACGTCACCCGTAGGTGTCCGGGGCGATCCCACCCAGACACGCTGCGACTTAGTAGCGGGGCCCGCGGCTTTAGAACTGTCCTGGTATGACTCTTAGCACAGTAAGGGGATCCGGACCCTGACTATGGCCAGTCCCTAGCTCTGCTGCTTGCTACTGGGGCTCAGGGTCTAACTGGGCCTGGGGCATGCGGCCTAGGTAGGGGCGGCAGCCTCCCTACACCGGAGCTCCTTCTCCTTCCTCCGACAGCTAGCTCTCAACACTCGTGCGCCCCTCCACTTCCTTTTCCTCCCTCCTCTCATACCTGATTGGTTCTGGCGCGTCACGGGGGAAACGCGGGGCTGCTGGGACCCTTAGTCCTCTAACTCCCCTCGCTCTCCTCCTTCGCGGGCTTTTGTCCCTGCCCTGCGCATGCGCAACCTCCGGCCGGACCAATTCTGCGCTGGCGCCAACCTAACATGGCGGCTCCCTCTTGCGCTGAACCTCTGTTATCGGAGCGTTCCCTAGGTGCACCTCCCCCACCCCCACAATCAATTGAAGAGGGAAAACGGGGTCCCAGCTACATCCTCCCCCCTGTGGATTCCAACGGCCCCGCTTGGACAATACCTTTGAACTGGTACAACATTATATAATGAAAAATTGCATAACACACGACATATCACTCTCTTAAATCAGATTGTACATTTCGCTAAACATCACAATTACTGATTGCACGCGGCTGCGGGCCCACTGCTGAGCCTCATAGTGGGGTGCCCCAAACTGATCGTAGGCCATTCTCATGGGAGGTTGCCCGTTCCTTTGGCTTCGCCTTAATGATTGTTCGGTCACTCCCTTGGGGAAGTGACTATTTTGGTCTTGAATCTCGAGTTCTTCCCTTGAGGGGGTTAGTCTCTAAATTATCCCGACTTGGTGCAAAACACGGGCTTAGTGGGTCCAGTGACGAATTTTCCGGAG
The DNA here is from genome assembly GCF_040206685.1 of Ascaphus truei. Taxonomy (NCBI): domain Eukaryota; kingdom Metazoa; phylum Chordata; class Amphibia; order Anura; family Ascaphidae; genus Ascaphus; species Ascaphus truei. Next base: position 42,680,725 of record NC_134486.1, on the reverse strand, counting down.
CCACCCCCTGGGGTGAATGCTCCCCGCGCCCTTTACCCGTAGCTCCGTCGGGAGGTACGCTCTGTTGAGGGCCCCTTTGAGAGGTTCCCTCTTGTGGATCTTCCTGAACGGTTGAGTTCCCTGGCATGTCGTCTTCCAATGTTCCATCCCCATCCAACGAGGATGCAGGCCACTCCAAATCCCCCTCTTCCACTCGGGGAATAGGGAGCAAATGATTCCGGTGCCATGTCTTCACCCGACCCTCCGAGTCCTTGATGCGGTAGACCGGAAGGCCAGGCATTTGTGAGGCTACCTCGTACACTCCCTCCATCGGTCAGCCAATTTATGTTTTCCCGGCACTCCCAGGTTACGGAGGAGTACGGCGTCACCGGGTTTAATGTCTCTGTGTTTAATTTTGTGATCGTACCGCCGTTTATTCCCGGTGTTCAGTTTTTCCGTAAATTTCTCAGCTTGTACGTAGGCCCGCTGCAGATTCTCTTGCAATCGCTGTACATATCGGAAATGAGTAGTGTTCTGTACCCCATCGGTGGAGACTCTCAATCGTATATCCACCGGCAGTCGGGCTTCTCGTCCAAACATGAGGAAGTATGGAGAGAATCCCATGGAGTCATGTCGCGTGCAATTGTAGGCATGCACTAGTGTTTCCACTAGTCGACACCATTCAGTCTTTTCCACCCCCGTTAAGGTGCCTAGCATGTCCAATAACGTGCGGTTGAACCGTTCCGGAAATGCATCCCCTTCGGGGTGGTAGGGGGTAGTTTGAGACTTAGCGATGTGCAAGATTTTCAGCAGTTCTTTTATTAAGTTGCTTTCAAAGTCTCTTCCCTGATCGGAATGAAGTCGTTGAGGGAGGCCGTAATGCATAAAGTACTTTTCCCAGAGCACCTTGGCCACCGTAATGGCTTTCTGATCTTTGGCCGGGAAGGCCTGGGCGTAGCGAGTATAATGATCTGTGATGACCAGCACATTGCCTATGCCGCAGCTGTCAGGTTCAATGCATAGGAAGTCCATACACACTAAGTCCATAGGCCCTGTGCTTTTTAAGTGGCCCATTGGGGCGGCCCTGGTGGGCAATGTCTTTCGCTGAATACACCGCACACACCGTCGACAGTGATGCTCTACTTCGGGTTCGCCGCCACCTTGGGTGGAACAAGGGGCTTCGGGGCTGGTCGCATATACACCACATATCAATGGCCTGAGGCGTGAACTTCTTGGGTGACGGGCTCCGGTGGCGAGAGTCCCCCATCCGACAATCGTAGGAGATGTGTCCCTTTTTCCCGCATTCATAGCAGGACATATCTCGGGAGGTGGTACGGCGGTCATACGGAGGTGAGGTTCGGCCCGTGTATTTCGGTCTCTCCGGGCCTGGTTTATCCGGCGGTTCCTCCTTCTTTTCAGCACCCCCTTTGGGTTTAGGGTTGCTGGCTGCTTTAGACTTCTGTGGGGAGTGAAGCATGAGATGTGTTTCGTGCTCTTTGACTTGCTGTAACAGTTTAATAAACGAGGGGGGAGGCCCTCGAGAGAGATTATCGCGAATCATGTTTGCAATAGGGTGAGTAGGACTGGACCCCCGTAGGTATTGTTTGCGGAGGTATTCATCCATCTGGGATGCGGCCAAGAATTTATGATGCAGGAGGGGACCCAGGGAGATTTGCACGCGGTGGATATAGGCAGACAAATCTTCTCCCTCCTTTTGATTGATGGCGTAGTACTTAGCCCACAAGGCTCCATCATCCTCGGTCGCACTATAGGCCTCGACTAGAAACTCAATCATCATACGAGCTGTCAGATCGGGGTACTGCTCTCGGTGGATACTGATCAAAGTGGACGCCGGGGGTCTCAAGCACTCCATGAGCCACTGGCGTTTCACTACATCTGTACAAGACCATTCTTCCATTACTCCCCTAGTGTGCTCCTTCCAAGGATCTATCCCGTCCTCTCCCGTGGGCACAGGTAGAGTCCCCGAGAAGGCCTTTAATTTCCGGTAGCTTTGGGAATGCGTGGCCAGGGTAAGCGCTTCTACTAACGGAGGTAAGCTGGATGGATGTCACTACACACCCCCGCTTCTTCTGAGGCGCTAGACCCGGGGTAGCTACATTCTGACGGACAGCTACCCGCCTCTGTCGCGGGGTAGAGAGCAAAGGGGAGCGTCGGGTCGTCATCACCAAGTTCCCCTACAGGGGGGTCCCGAAGGGGATAGACCAAGGGGCTGCCGCCGGACGGAGAGTTTGGAAGCGGCAGATATTGAGGGGCGGTAGGCTCGAGGACTACTAGATCTCGCCGACAATCTACGAGCAAGGTGTTCCACTTAGCATCTTGATCTATGAGTACGTCTACCAGGCGGGCTTTGGCAAAACCCGGTAGTTGTCGTAAAGCCGTTTGCAATGTCTCTAAGGGTAAAGCCATGGGTACTCGGGTCACCGCCACTGCCCGGCGGGTGGGCGTGCGCATTTGTCGTGCCCAGTCGTGTATTTCTTGACGCGAAGGAAGGGCCATGGCGATATTTTTTTTTGCTATATAACCTGAAGGCTCACAGGGCCTAAGCCTCTGCCACAGAGAGCCTGGGGTGCTCACAATACTTATGCCTTGATGCAGCGCCTCCACCTGCGATAGCTTCCGCCCTAGGGGAAGTGGGTCTTCGCAGGAACTTATGTACATGAACACACACACGCACAGCAATACTGTAACCAATATGTTTTACTTATAGCAACCAGCAACGTAATCACAGGTGCCCCTCTCTAGAGGAGACACTACTACCAGCGTCCTTGAACGCTCACTCTCCCTCTCCCTCCACCGGGTGATCCCACCCCGTGTCCAGCTCCCTCTTGGAGTACGTTCCCCACCCCTCCCCCCTTTCAAGTGAGTCAGTGGATGTATGAGTGTGTGACTGCGCAGCCACCGTGTCCCAGAGTGAGAATGGTACCGTTGGTGCACTTTACGTTTTACCTGCCGGGCACTCCTGTACCCGGTTCTGCAACTATCTTCACAAAGGATCGGCGAGGGCGTAGATGACGTCACCCGTAGGTGTCCGGGGTGATCCCACCCAGACACGCTGCGACTTAGTAGCAGGGCCCGCGGCTTTAGAACTGTCCTGGTATGACTCGTAGCACAGTAAGGGGATCCGGGCCCTGACTATGGATAGTCCCTAGCTCTGCTGCTTGCTACTGGGGCTCAGGGTCTAACTGGGCCTGGGGCATGCGGCCTAGGTAGGGGCGGCAGCCTCCCTACACCGGAGCTCCTTCTCCTTCCTCCGACAGCTAGCTCTCAACACTCGTGCGCCCCTCCACTTCCTTTTCCTCCCTCCTCTCATACCTGATTGGTTCTGGCGCGTCACGGGGGAAACGCGGGGGCTGCTGGGACCCTTAGTCCCCTAACTCCCCTCGCTCTCCTCCTTCGCGGGCTTTTGTCCCTGCCCTGCGCATGCGCAACCTCCGGCCGGACCAATTCTGCGCTGGCGCCAACCTAACATGGCGGCTCCCTCTTGCACGGAACCTCCATTATCGGAGCGTTCCCTAGGTGCACCTCCCCCACCCCCACAACCAATTGGGGGGGAGGAACGGGATCCCGGCTACAAACATTTAATTTTTTTTTACTTTTTAGTTTTATATATATATATATATATATATATATATATATATATATATATGCAAATATAACTGTATGCTCATCTGCATGTCATAGGCAGGTCTGCAACCCCGCCTTTCCCCATTATCACCCAGCATACAGCACTTCCACTGCAGCAAAGGATTTTGGGAAATGACATGCAAATGAGCACACAGTGTCACTTTTTGCCTCAATAACCATTTTTAACATGGTTCCCTATAGGCTTAAGCTTGCTGCATGGTCACAGCTTTGAGCACAGCCAGGGTTAAGGTGCATACCCAGAAAACCACCCACAGACAGCTGTTTCGACCTTGATGGGTCTCATCAGTGTGGGGTTGATTCTACTGGGAATGCAAGAGAGGCTATGGGATAGGCTAAACCATAATACTGAGTTAAGTTATGGTGAGTAAAAAAAGTGACAAAAACCCTCCACAGGAAAGCAAATATGCAAATATAACTGTATGCTCATCTGCATGTCATAGGCAGGTCTGCAACCCCGCCTTTCCCCATTATCACCCAGCATACAGCACTTCCACTGCAGCAAGGGATTCTGGGAAATGACATGCAAATGAGCACACAGTGTCACTTTTTGCCTCAATAACCATTTTTAACATGGTTCCCTATATATATGTGTGTGTCATTTTCCAGTGGAGATATTTTATACATTTTATGTGGCGATATTGAGAATCAGTGTATAATCACTGCCCTGCGCAACATCCGGCCGGACCAATTCTGCGCTGGCGCCAACCTAACATGGCGGCCCCCTCTTGCGCGGAACCTCCGTTATCGGAGCGTTCCCTAGGTGCAACTCCCCCACCCCCACAACCAATTGGGGGGGGGGGGGAACGGGGTCCCGGCTACAAACATTTAATTTTTTTTTACTTTTTCGTTTTTTTTAATTTATATATATATATATATATATATATGTGTGTTATTTTCCAGTGGAGACATTTTATACATTTTATGTGGCGATATTGAGAATCACAGTGTATAATCACAGGACACAGTGTATATGCAGTGTCAGCATACTGTGCATATATCAGTACACGGTGTATAATCAGTCTCAGTGTCAGCACACAGTGCGCTGTGTGAGTGGCAGGGTGCGGGCGGTAGGACCGGGCGGCTCCCGCAGCTTGCGCAGCTGTTTCTCCCTGTCTGTGTGTCCCGGGGTGACGCGGATACATTAATAGCCGCACACACGCACCGCGGCCTCTCTCTCTCTCTCTCCCCCCCATACCCACAGCACACCCGCAGCATGGGACCTCCCGAGGACATCGAGCAGTACACCAGCCCCGGGAAGGGCCGGGGCCTTCGGGCTCTGCGCCACTTCAGGCTGGGGGAGCTGTTATTCTCCTGCCCGGCCTACACCTGCGTGCTGACCGTGACCGAGAGGGGCAACCACTGCGACTACTGCTTCACCAGGTAACGGCCCGGCTACTACAGCATGTACGGTGGGGTGAGCCGGCACGGCTACTACAGCATGTACGGCGGGGTGAGCCGGCCCGGCTACTACAGCATGTACGGTGCACGGACCGGCTAGCAGCATACACACAGTATCTCGGTAGGATGGGTTACAGGTGCTGGCCCGGTTCGTGCTGGACCTGCCCGTTACCCACTTATTAGACGCATTACGGTATCCCCCCTACACATGGGGGAAAGCCGCAGGGTCCTAAAGCCTCCTGAGACTTCTCCCCTTCCACGTGCTCCCCTGTCAGTGCGCCTGCATGGATCTGCATGTGATGCCTTGGGTGGAATGGAATCATTACACTGTGTTATTCTGATACGATTTAAAGAGCGGCTATCACCGCCCTGTGTCTGCTATACCCATGATACAAGTCTGCCTGACCGGCTCATAGCATTAGTAGTGCCCCTAACGCCGCGCTTATAGTGCCGGCGACGCGACATCGCCCGAAAACAAATGCATTGCCGCCGCCGGCGCGTGCGCTTATAGTAAGATTTTCGGAAGCCCCTGAACCAATCAATGCCCACACCGCCGCCGCAAAGCGAAATACAACTTTCGCTATCGGTGACGTCGCGGGCACTATAGGCGCGGCCTTGGCTGTTGCCATGCTAACGCTGACAGCGTGGTGCTTTCCAAGTTTTGTTTCGGCAATTGAAATGCCCCTGCTCATGCGGGCACGCACGCTCACCCATGCTTGGCGCTTAAGTACACAAAAAAAGACTTTAAAGCGCTCTCAACTTGCCCGCAACGCCCCCTCGCGCGCGCTCTAGCGAAATAGCCAGGACACCCGTCGTTCATGCTTGGAGAGTTGGTGACATCACGCTCTCAAGCATGAGCACGGTCAGCGCCAGCGGGGGCCGCAGCCTGAGGCCGTGCCTATAGTGCCGTCGCCACCGGCAAAAGTTATGTTTCGCCGGGCGGCGGGGTCGCGGGATTCCGGCAATTTGATTTGTTCAAGGGCCATCACGTGACGCGACAGCCCTTGAAAAATCAAGTTTTGCCGGCTTCCAGTTTCGGCGACGTCGCTTTGTCGCCGTCGCGCGCACTATAAGCGCATGCGGCGGCAATGTATTTGTTTTCGGGCGACGTCGCGTCGCCGGCACTATAAGCGCGGCCTAAGATTGCACTTAGTGCCGGCGACAGCGCTGCCGCATCAAAACAAATGCATTGCCGCCATTGCGTGCACTTATAGTAAGTGCGGCGCGACTGCTTGGTCGCGATCGCTGGAAATCATCTGAATTGGGCTACACTTGTAGTGCCGGCGACGATGACGTCGCTGGCAAAATCAAATCGAGATGACTTATAGCGATTGCGACCAAGCCGTCGCATCGCGCTTACTATAAGCGCACGCGACGGATGGCGGAATGCATGTGTTTTGACGTCTCTGTCGCCGGCACTATAAGCGCAGCCTAAGTATTCTCAGTGTAACCGTGCCCTGCTGCTTTTTATATTCCTGTCTATATAGCTTTGCTTTCAAGGTCACAACCTGTGCGGGGTCAAAGCTTCTATACCATTGTGAGTCCAATATAAGGGATCATAAAACTTTCAAATAAACTTATTTTTTTTACATTTGACTTGATAATGAATGCAGTTGAACCTTTTATCAATCAAAAGGCCTGTTATTCGCTTACAACATTTGTGTAACATGTTTGGTGAAAATGATTTGGCTTCGGTAGTGCCAATTAAGCACAGGGATGGTGCTACACCAGGACGCCTTAGCCCTCGGGCATGGTCAGCGCTTATGCGCTGAGCTGCGCTGCTGCTCGGCACTGAGCCCCTGCAGCCGCAATGAGAGCGGCTTTAGCAGGGGCTCGCGCACACGTCGGCACGCATGGGGAAGCGTGTGTCTGACCGGAGTTTTGAAATTTCCCCGCTTGCCGGAGTGCAGGGCCGGTCTCGTGAGCGGTTCGCCCAATGAGGGCGAACCAGCTCCGTGACGTCACTGGCCCGCCGCCGACCCCTGACGGCGCGCTGTGTAAGGCCAGGGAAAGCACTGCTTTCCCTGAGCCTCAGCGCGCCTCCGCACTGTTTGGGGCACTATGTCCCACGCCTTACAGGCATTAATGGTACCAACGTTGGGTGGATATTTTATAAAATCTTCACTTTAATTTCAATCACTAAAAATAGCTCCAAGAATCATTCCCCTGAAGACACTTGTCTCAAAGCTATAAGGGCCATAATTACCGTTATACAAGGCTACCGTTTACAATGTTGCGGTAACCCCGTGAAAATGAGTAATGCAGTTCAAAGGATGAAGGCACTTTTAATAAGAGGTTAAAAATGTTATCTTGAGTGAAAACTGTTTTAAACAGTTCACTCCACTGCAAACCCGATACCCATTATTGACACGTGCGTTCCCATTGCAGCAAAACTGCACTCAACTTGTCAATGGGGTGCTTTAATTTTATTTTTTTTAAAGCCACATGTTATGCAAGTCTTCACTGATTGGCATCTGCAACACAGGGGCAATGCCTTACGGCAGCTCTCACTCCCCCCTAATTATATTGTCCATAGTAAGGGTGGTTTCCCAGTGATGGAAGGTTCTAATTATTACCAGTAACCGGCACCCCCCGGCTTCCCTCTTCAGAAACCAGCCCCCTGCAACCCCAAAGTTTTAGTACTCTGCATAAAAATGGGGCATGCTTCCCAGTATCGAACATTTTGGAGCTGATTGGTAATCATACAGGGGAGCAGAAAGTGAGGGGGAAGATAACCTGTGGGCATGTACCCCCAAGTTTAGTCTGGTTTTTACTCCATTGACGGCTAAACGGTTACCAGAACGTGTAAACAAATAACCTATTCTATCAATTCAACTCCTCTGCGGAATTGATCATGTCATGGAACATCTAATGTAAAGTTATTTGTGTTTAAGGTGAACTAATAGAATTTAAAGTGAAAGATGTACACATTAGTAAATAGTAACAGCGGCCAACTGAACAATATTTTTATGCTCCGATACGATACCCGCTTGGATGTATGTGGCGAGAAATCCGGACGATGGTTATTGTGAGTGCCAAGACGCTGGGGTGTTGATTAGCATGGGTTGGAGTGGTTAAGTAACATGTTAATTTGTTGTTGAAGTTGAGACTAGTTTGATTGTCAGAGCTTACAGCAGTCATGGTGCTGAGAAACTCTGCTGCATACTAACTGTAGCCTTCCCTGCTTTTTGATAGAAGAATTGCCTAGCCCTGCTACCAGTTGGTGACATACAGTATAAATAACTTTAAAAAACAACTTTTGACCCCTCGAGCTATGATCCTATCAGCTCTAAACACTGCTAACCATTTGCAATATGTTATTGGGCCACCTGGCAGCAAAAAGGTCAATTCATGTGTTCCCACATTGAGGATATTTCATAGAGAGCGTAATCCACCAGGCAATTCAGAGACCATGTCCATATTTTACTAAATTGTGCTATACCACAAGTAGGGTTGCCAGGTGGCTTCTCCAAAAATACTGGACACAATGGTGAAAGGTGTGACGCGCTCGAGAGACACTCACTCCCACCTCTCTCCGCCCATGCTGTTTTCTCCTCTCCTTGGCTCCAGGCTCCTGACACCACCTCCTGATTGGCTGCTACTGGGTAATGCAGTCAATCAGGATGGAGGAAGCTACCCAGCCCCCTAGCAACAGCCCTGCTCGGGGAAATCCCGTAGGCCCCCAAGCCGGTCAGGTCACTATGTATAGAGAGGTAATACTGGACACACACATGTCCAGTATTACCTCCTAATTTTTTTTTACTGGACACCCGGCAAACCTAACCACAAGACTACTTATTGTTCCACTTGAATGGTCCAGATGCTGTTTTCTGGTTCTAGGAGGTATCTTAGAGCACCGCTTAGTAATTATAGCCCTGTGTGTTTTCTGCAAGAGGTTTAGGGCCTTACTCAGTTTTCTGTGAAGCCACTTCCCCATACTGAGCAGATTTTAGACCTTGTAAGGCATTTATAATCCTTACGCTGATTCGACTGATATCAGATGTTTGTGCAGGTTGCGTGGAGATGTTGGAATTCTCTCTTCACTGCTGACATATGCCAGACTACCCTACTAGTATCTCAAAGTAGTGCTTCGGATACAGTACAATTCTTTCCTGATAACTGTATTCAGATATGCTACATTGGAATTCTGCCTTCCTGTTTAATTGGGCAGTCTCAGGCTAAGCTACTTATCAGTGTAATTCACATCCTTAAAAAGATCAATCACCCTTGATGAAAAAATGTTTTACTTGTTTTTGTTGTGTAAAAAAAAAAATGAGTGTTTTCCTTTATTTTGGGTCCGTTCACTGGCTTCATGCTGGTGAGATTTGCATGTATATCTGTTTGACTAAAGTTGGCGTCATACAGTAATTACTTTAAAAACAATGGGGAGGGGGACAAGGAGTCACCAAAAAATTGTGTTTAATAGTATTAAACCAATGTGCTGAGTATGAGAAAAGGTGCTATTTATTTCCAGCCCTTCCCACCTAGGCCAAATTCATATGACTAAGTAAAACAATGGGAGTAATGCACTCAGAAATATCACATTTTATTAACAGATCATAAGCCGCCCAACAGATTATATTATACTATACATTTAAATGAGCATTGGTACAAAAAGTTACTACTTTTTTTAAAAAAAATGACACGGCCTACATTGACAAGCGTTAATAAATGTGATTATTATTATTATTATTATTATTAATTTTTTTAGTGCTTTACAGTACTTGCATTGTTTTAAGTTTGTCATATAATATTGCCACATGTACATGTTCTACTTTTTGTGTTTTTATTTGGAGGGTGGTTATTTGTATGCTAACCCCTTTTAGTGTCTGAAAGACATTCCTTTGCAAAGCATTAGTAGCCTCCGGTATCTGAGGGGTTAACTAATTTTCTGCCCAAGGGTTTTTGAAGAAATCCTATTACATGACCCTATAGTGGGATTTCATCTTTCCCACCCGCACCATTGTGATGGTTGTGCTGATTAATGCAGATCTCTACGAGTTTATGCTTATTTTAGTATGTGCAAATGAAGGAATATCGCTTCCCATGTATGCATAAATAATTCTTGGTACATACAGCGGTAATTATTTTTTTAATTACATTTTCGTGCAGCTGTATCGACCTCTAGCCCTATGAACAAAAGAAAAAAAACTACTTCGCTGTAGGGTTGATAAACAGTCTCATCACCAAATGAGACTAGATAAAGAAGGTAAAGAACCCCAAAGTATTTGTTTACCAATGGGAAAAAAAGGTAAGGTTTTATTTTTGTTTAGTTTAAAAACACTATTCATTCCCACAAACATATTCTGAAAGAACCCGAAGAAGCATTTCATTACGTAAGATAATTTACCATGTATTTTACTCACCGTATTTATAGCATACTGTAACTTCATTTCATATAGCGCCTCTCTCCCAATGGGACTCGAAGCACAATTACAGTATAATGCGCGGTACGCAGCACATAGGAATTTTTACATTCACAGTCCCTGCCCCATAGAGCTTGCAATCTATTTTTGGGTGCCTCAGACACAGGGAGATAAAGGGACTTGCTCAAGATAACACAGAGCTAAGGGGAATTGAACCAGGTTCCCCTGCTTCAAACTCAGTGTCGTTGTTTAGTCTGTGTCTTCCTTGACTTTGGCTCCTCTGCGATCTTTAACAAAATAACCCTATGTTTCTGTGTCATGAACTTGGTTATAATAACATTGGGCTCCCTTTTTACACGCCATGCACTTACACAAACATGAGCAGGGGTGCTCAACTCCAGTCCTCAAGACCCCCCCCCCAACAGGTCGGGTTTTCAGGATATCCCTCCTTCAGCACAGGTGGCTCAGTCGAAGACCAAACTAATTGAGCCACCTGTGCTGAAGCAGGGTTATCCTGAAAATCCAACCTGTTGGGGGTTCTTGAGGACTGGAGTTGAGCACCCCTGTTTTAGAGCATGATACTTGTACTTCTAGGATTCTACCCTGGAGATGGTACAAGCGGATTTGTAAAGTGCAATCGGAATGGAATTTAAAGTTATTGCTGTAACCCCCCAGTCTATCCCTTATGTCATTCCTTAAATGTCACAAGTGCCCGAACCTGTAACTCTTGTGACGTGCTCGGAATGTAGCGTACATTCCATCAAAGAGCTTGACGCAAAAGAAAACTGCTGTGATGGGGATCACGGGACAGGTGGCAGTAAGCGTTTTGTCCGTTGGTGTTAAAGCTGCAGTTCAAGCAATATCCTACATGTGTTTTTGTTTTTTAATATATCAGTTCTGTATTATGTGAAAATACTTGTACCATTTTTTTTTTTGGGGGGGGGGGGAGAAATAAATGAAAGATATTTTTAATATATTCTAAAGTAACGAGCCTTTTTGTTTCTATAGCGATCATTTACAAAGATACATCCTTCCTTTTCTGAAACAGGCTCTGGCACATCCGTTTTGCCCTCTCCCTAGCAGTGCACCAATTGTATCTAGTGCCTGCCTGGTCATATGATCTTCCCCACAGAACTTTGCATCTTGGGTCCTCTTCTGCTGCACTGACAGTGATTGAGTGACCCCCGAGCCGAATCTTCGCCGATCGATAGGCAACTTGGCTAATCTCTTGTAAGTGTGCAAGTTTGTATTGATGCACTTATTGAATGGGTATTTTAATTTTTTTTTTAAGGCAGCTTAAACTGCTGCTTTAAAGGATTAATTAGGGAGAACATATTTTTCCCTAAAGTTTGTTTCCACTTTATGCTGTTTAGGTACCTGATCTTCCAAAAGCCTAATTTCATACTGTAGAAATAAAATAAGGATTCTGGATATGGACGTATTGATTGCACACAAGTGCCTTTATTCAAATGCTGCAAAGCTGCTTTTCAGTCCTGGAGAAGAGGTCCGCTCTATTCAAATGAATTGAATAAAACCCTAAGAATTTTGTGTTACCTTTCTGGTCTGTTGACTGGGATCCCTTAGTCTATTGTCTTGCAAAGCATGTACAATATACCCTATAGAAAGGAGAGCAAAGCCAATCTGACCACCCAATGAGTTACTCTTCCTCGTAGTTTTGCTAGCTTCTTCTCTGGCTCAATTCATCACTTCCCATTATCCTGTTTTTACATGGGGATCCTTGTGTTTCAGCTTATGATCTGCTTGATCATATCTTGCATTGTGTAATTGTTTTTTTTGTTTGTTTTTTTTTTACAGAGTATGACTACAGCAATAACTACCCTTTCCATGCTGCCTTATACGCAAATAAATGGTGCAATATGTTGTGTTTTTAAGTAGTGAGAAAATTGCTCATCTTTGAAGTAATATCTCTGATTTGAGATGTAATCCTATTGCAGATGCTGTGCCGTTGGAAACGACCTTTGGCATCAATGTTTAGTGCATAATTTGCTTTATAAAAGTAATAAGAATATTTGGATTGACAGGATTTGGGCTCATAAACATGACAGTAGATGCAATTCAGTCACCCTTTCTAAACCATCGATAACTCATTATTTTTTATTTTATTTTTACAAATGATGTATTCCATTTTCTAATTACAATGTAAAAATATCAAACAATGTAAATGAAACGTATACAGCAATATCATTGCGCTGCCCCCCACTCCCATTTAGACGCCCCAGGGGCCCGTGCTTTTCCCAATGTCAACTGGAGCACACAACTCAACCTGATTATCCTAGTGACCTACCAAGTCAACTGACATCTTTTGCATCTAATAGCTGCCACTCCTGTCTCAACTGAGCCTGTAAAAAGACCCATTGTACCCTTTAATGTTTCCATGATATCTTGTAATACAGCTATTAGCATATATTTTATTAAATAAACACCACTTTCTGCAAAAATGTGGCGCTCTGATTTATTTGTCTAATATACTGTAGTATCATTTCTATTTCCCACCATGTGAGAGAGAACCAATTTTATCTAGTTGTTGTATATTGTAGAAGGAAATGGTTTCAACCACTTTTGCAATAAAGTTTTTTTTATTTAATTCCCCCCCCCCCCTTCTTATCTCCCCCCCCCCCCCTCCCACCAACAGAACTAGCAATTCCACTAAGTCCGGTACTTTCTTCCCAATCAAGTTCAGCGGTTCCTTCCAATCATTTTGTATTGCCAAACAACATGGCTTTTACTTTCTAAGGAAATATATGGTCCATTCAGCAGTATATTCTAATACTTTATACCGGTACTTTTTGTATTTTTCTCCATTCGAAAAGTAATGACTAAGGCCACGCTAATAGTGCGCGCGACGGGTGACATCACCTGTCGCCGTCCGCGAAAGTTATAATTTAATTTTCGGCGACCGTCGCTGGTGACCTGGCCATTGATTGGTTCAGAGGCTGTCACATGTGGCGACAGCCTCTAAAAAATCAAATTTTATCGGCTTCAAGAATTCGCGTCGCGTCGCACTTACTATAAGTGACGGCGGCAAAGGTTTTGTTTTCAGCTGACGTCGCCGGCACTATAAGCGCAGCCAAAGTGTCTGGGTTGGGCCTCCTTCATTTGTGACATTCATTAAGAATTTGAGGGTTACACATTGCCAAATTCCTGGGGGTATAATATGCCAGGTGAAGTAACTTAAAATGCATCCCCCTTCTGACAGTGTTAACCTGTTAACTGAATTGATACCTTAGAAATATGCTTTGATCCTCAATCTCCCTCGAAAAAAACCCTTGCCAACTGGCAAAAATAGTTGTTGCATAATGAAGTTGTTCTTGTAGTGCTTTGTACACTAGATGGGTCGAGAAACTAATTTTCTTTGCGGTCTGGATAGCCACACAGATTTTAATTGAGGACACCGACTGCAAATTGTGTCTCATTAAATGTTGTATATGGTATCTAGTTTGGAGATGGGTTTAAGACATGTTTATGTGGTAACTTAAATTTTTCCTGGAGCAGAGACCTGCATCACCAGGTATCTTTTTATCTATTAACTGTGACGAAAGGTAAACTGGACCATCCTTTAAATGGCGCCTCTCATTCCCCAGGAAGAAGGATGTAAGTATCCAGGCACACGGGCGTGATCATCAAGTGAATTTATTCAGCAAAACATCCAATGTTTCGACTGCCAAGCAGCCTTTGCCGAGTCCTCACCTCAACAAAGACTGCGTGGCAGTTGAAACGTTGGCTGTTTTGCTGAATAAATCATTTGATGATTAAGTCCGTGTGCCTGTCTATTTACTTCCTCCTTTGTGGTCCGTTGTGGTCGCAGGATTACAGGATTCTCCCCACCGCCGGTTTAGCTTATCTTCCACTGATGAGACGGGTGCCTGCAATGTCAACATTTTAACTCAAATCTGCGATGCGATTTTGCCCAAGCCAACATACATAATAACACATTGGACTTAATTTCTTCTGATAATTGTACACCTTTTTTGCATGAGGTAGATATGTTAATTAAATTGAAAGCGCCATAGACTCTTCTATTTTCTTAGGGCATTCCACTACCCAATCTATCGGATATCTCACTAGAAATGAGATACCATTCAATATTAAGGGAATTGTGCCCCCCTCTCTCCTTGCTCAGAGTTAATTTACTCAAACTATTTCTGTTTTTTCATTTCACATATAAAACCCATAAACGCCTTGTTTAACAATTGTATATCCTTTTTATACATTAGTAGTGGATGTATCTGCAGATTATCATCTAAGGAACATATCATACTTCAGGAATAATATTTTTAGTATATTAATTCTATCTATCTGATAACAGCAAATCTTTCCATCCTTCTATAATTCAGAAAATTTGTAGGGAACTAGTAGTGTAGTTTAGTTTGTATACTTTATCCAAATTTACAGGAATTTAAAATCCTAAAATATTTAAAGGAGGTTCCAATCACTTTAAATGAATTGATACAGCATGTATTGACTCTTTCTATAGGCATAAGATCTCAAACTTGTCATATTATTCTTGTGTCCCGCAAAGGATCCAAAACGTTCTATGCAATTCACTATATTTTCATCTGCATCTAGTGAAACCTGTAAAGACTCCATACCAATCTTAATACCTACAAATAACTTTTAATGCCATCAAAAAGAAGGGGAGAGGATGGACATCCCTGTCTAGTTTCTCGATCTGGCTGGAAACTTCCCATTAACGCACAAGGATGCCATTGGAGCATTATATATATTTCTTAAAACTTTGACAAAATACTCTTTATATACAAATTGTGTTAATGTGAGGTACATTTGATCCCAGACCACCAGATTACAAATACCTTCTCTGCGTCAATACTTAAAATAAACGCAGCGGGGAAGTTCTCTGTTTGGATCTGGTACTGTTCGCGAGGTATAACTTTGTATGGCCGCAATAACCTTTCTTATATTAATTACTGAGTTATTGCCCTGATCAAACCCAGTTTGGTCTGAGATAATCTTTGGTAAAACATTCTTCAGCCGATCTGCCAATAATTTAGCAAACCATTTATAATCGGTATTCGGCAACGATATGGGTCTCTACGGGCACATCAATCTCATCAGTTACAGCTTTCTTATATACAAATTAACATTTTGTAAACTTTGTGTCATAAAGCAAAACGATTTATAATATTTATAGACCTAGTAATACAGTAGTAACTTTAGTGTGATTCTGCATGCCCTGAGAAATTGTGGTCTGGTGATTTAGTAAATATTGATGTACATTCTCACTGCAAAAAAAAATAAAACAAGTCACTTATATTCTGAGTTTATTTTAAACATTTTTTTTTATTTATATTTCCTCCTTTTTAAGGAAAGAAGGGTTGTCAAAGTGTGGCAAATGCAAGCAGGCCTTCTACTGCAACGTGGAATGCCAGGTAGGTCTGATATTCTGCATGTGTGTCTCACATACTGTTCATTGGAGATCACCAAGTCCTTGAGCCTGTGACGTTTTGTAGGTTCAGTTTTTGCCTCTACTATTCTTTCCCCCTATATTTTGAGAAACCTGGAGAGAAACCATTCCCTTTCCAGGATTGGAAACGAAATCAGTTCAGGGGATATCGCATTTGCTCATGAGACTTGCTTAGTTAAGTTTTTCAGAACTATCAAAGGAACATCATGGGCATTTGTCAGCGGTTAGAACTAGCACTTTTCTTCCAGGAAAATCATGCGATTTAGATCGAAGCCGCTGCTGCCGCTAATCCAGGGGAGGCCATCTCTAGTCCTCAAGGGCCACCAACAGGTCAGGTTTTCAGGATATCCCTGCTTCAGCACAGGTGACTCAGTCAATGACTTAGCCACTGATTGAGCCACCTGTGCTAAAGCAGGGATATCCTGAAAACCTGAACAGTTGGTGGCCCTGGAGAACTGGAGTTTTAAAATAAAAACGTTGCATGTGCATTTTGTGATGCCATCTTTTTAAAGGTCATCTTGCGCTTTTTACAGTAGTCCTATTTCTTTGACCACTTTGTAGTTGGGGCGATGGCTTTGTTGTTCTTAGGATGGGGGGGGGGTTAGGGAGGAAACGGGTATTGTAGAAACGCATGAAGGGAATATGTGATGAGGTGCATCTCTCCATTATGACACATCCTCTCAGTTTGGGTTTGGATGACAAAAGCACAAAACGAAGCAGAGCATTTTTTTAAATAACCATAATTGTGCCAAGTTGTCATCATTTGTAGTAAGAGGAGACGCTCAACCACACCTCATTTACTGTACTAAAAATTGCATGTCACTGAGGGAAAAGGGACGTTCTTACCAGATGCCTCTAACCACTTCAACAGTCAACCCCTTTAACTCTGCACGTTTATGGCGCTGTGAGAAGTTACAGGCCCCTATTGTGGGACGAAAGCCAAGTGGCAGCCTTGTAATCCGGTGGGTCTGTTGCTCCTGTAGTTTACTCTTATTATACCTTTGCAGTTACTAAAGAAGCCGGGTCAGAGAAGAGCCCGTGATTTGCATTGTAACATGACCCAGATAGAATACCCATGAGTTGGCTGTCATGTCTTTCACCCGTTGTAATGTCTGACCGAGTTTTCTAGGTACTGTAGTGACACACACAAGGGCACCCTGTGGCAGGGCCGCCAACAGGAATCGTTGGGCCCAGGACAAACGTATGAAGCCGGCCTCCTCCCCATGCACTGGTGTGTATGTGCAGCAGGAGGGTGGGGAGGATTATAAAGAGTTAATGGACCTGGGGGGAGGGGGGATATAATAAAGAGATTATAAAGAGGTAATGGACCGGGGGTTGGATTATACGGAGGTAATTAATTTGGTGGGATTATAAGGAGGTAATGGACCTGGGTGGGGGGGGGAAAGATTATAAAGAGTTAATGGACCTGGGGGGAGGGGGGATATAATAGAGATTATAAGGAGGTAATGGACCGGGGGTTGGATTATACAGAGGTAATTAATTTGGTGGGATTATAAAGAGGTAATGGACCTGGGTGGGGGGGGGGAGGGATTATAAGGAGGTAATGGACCTGGGTGGGGGGGGAGGGATTATAAGGAGGTAATGGACCTAGGTGGGGGGAGGATTATAAGGATGTAATGGACCTGTGGGGGTGATGTGGAGGTAATGAATTGGGGAAGGAGGTTATAAAGAGGTAATGGACCGGGGGGGTAATAAGGAGGTAATGGACCTGGGGGAGGGGAGGATTATAAGGAGGTAATGGACTGGGGGGTTATATAGAGCTAATGAATTTTCAGGGGGGGAGGGGTAAAAAGGAGGTGTGGGGGAGAAGGGGATATAAAATGGTAATGGACCAGGGGGAGCTGTAAGTAGATATTGTGTCAGGTATTGTAGTCTACGAACGCAAAGCATCATGGGAACGAAGCACAGGGAGCAGTGTCCGCAGCACCCGGAGCTCCCCTCAGCGTTGTGGAAACTAGACGAGGATCGGAACGCCATCGGATGAGCGAGATCACGTAGAATCGATCATTGAATTTCTTGTTTATATTTTATACCATGCGAGTGCGATGCTTATCCTGTGATGGATCTTATGAGGAAATATACAAACAGTAGTATCACACTATTGGCTTGTTCTTGCGCTTGTCTCCTGTTGCGCATGTATGTATAAATAATGCAGGCCAGAGCGCTACTTTAAACAAAGATTAGCTACTGTATTACTCGGATCTAATTTGAAATGCCGGTCACTTTTTTCCGGTGTGATTCTGCCTGAGGATAAATTTTAATTAACAATGCCTACAGGGGAAATCTCAATCAGACATAAATTGGATATATATATCTATATATATATATATATTTTTTTTAAGCCAACTTTCTCCAAAGTTCTGTTCTTGCACAAATGAAACTTTTACGACAAGCATTGTCGTTTTGTTCTATGGTAAATTGGGCAGGTAGATGGTAATGTGTATATATCTGCATCCATTCTAAGCTGAATAAGCAGTCATATTGTACAGACGGCCCTTTTAAAGGCATATTGTAACATTCTGCTTATTGATGAGGAAAGTTGGCGTCTTGTTGATCAATTCAGGTAAGCGGATTCTGACATTTGGTTGCGCCCGTCTCGCCGTGACCAAGTCCCCGCCGGCGTTTAGCTGCAAGGGGGACGCGCCACCGCTAGATACTCAGCGGCCGGCCGCTTTGCCAAGGTTGGTTAATTTAGTGGTTTGGGGTAGGGGGTTAAGGTAGGGATTTGTAGGTAAAGGGGTTAACATTTTTAGGGTAGCGTTATTAGGGGCTTAGGGGTAAGGGGTAAAGTTTGGGACTTAACCTTGGCAGCGACGCGGGCGGCAGAGAGAGGTCCCTGCAGCGAGGTGAGGAGCAGCTAAAAGCAGGCGGAGATTTGCTGTGACCAAAGGTCCTAGACCATCAGATAGGATGAACAGAAAGCAATAATCGTGTTCAGGGTTCCTAGTTTGATTTAATAGCACAAAGATGTCTAGCCTGGTTCTAGACTATGCTAATTGTTTTACAACTTTGATATTGACCTAAGGTGATGTCCATAGCACAGGAGACGGCGCGAGC
Source organism: Ascaphus truei (assembly GCF_040206685.1). Lineage (NCBI taxonomy): Eukaryota > Metazoa > Chordata > Amphibia > Anura > Ascaphidae > Ascaphus > Ascaphus truei. Next base: position 42,661,795 of record NC_134486.1, on the reverse strand, counting down.
TATGTAGAAACGAACACTAGGATGACAATGTATTTGTGCATAGCACGTGTGCACATACGCTACGGGGAGACCAGCGCCTCGTGCTACAAACATGTTTGTTACCCGTGCGACGGCCGGACCAATAAGGGCGGACCAGCTCCGTGACGTCCCCAGACTCACCTCCCTGTCGCCTCTGCCTGCAGGACAGGAAATATCTCCTGCAGCAGGCGAGCGTGGGCTGCGCCGAGGAGAGCGGAAGCTAGTGCATTCCATTATGGAAGCAGCCTTACACACTGCAAGGTTCTACTGGATACAGTGCTAAATGCAACATTTTCTTTGCGTTTATTTATTAAATATCTTCCTCTGAAAACACTCAATATGTACAATGGAAGCATCATTGGTTTGTCTCGGCGCAACCGAGGTTAGCTGAAGATTGTAAAAACACATCAAAGCATCATGTTATTATGGAGACCGTAACCGTTTAAAAAATGATTTAAAAATACTTGATGTATTTATATTAAAATGGTGTCACTCACCTGCATTTAGCCCACTAAACCTGCCACTGCCACTGGTTCGACTTAGCCCTATATGGGACTGCCTCTTTAAATATCAAGGTAACAATGGATTGTAGTAGTAGACGATGCACCGCTCTATACAGAAAGATGATGTGAATAATAGGGAGCTTCTGACCTTGATTTGTCTTGTGTGAAGGAATTGCGGATTTCATTCTCATTGGCTGGTTTTGTTATGTAACGGGCTGTCATCCTTTTATCTGTGAAGGAAACATATTTCACTTGACCTCTGTCTCTAGAGAAGACAACTGCATCCTCCTCGTTGTAATTGTTTTACTGACTGTGTTTTTTTTCCCCCCCAACCTTCTAGAAAGCCGACTGGCCCATGCACAAGCTGGAATGTGCTTCTATTTGCTCTTACGGGGATAACTGGTGTCCCTCAGAAACTGTAAGGCTCACTGCGCGGATACTGGCCAAACAGGTGAGATTTGATGGGAAGCAAATATTTGCTTTTGGGAAGAAGTTCAGATTTGTGTCTCACAGGGCAGTTTTCTGCACTGTAACGGAGCAAAACAGGTCCTCGCTAAAAACTGCAATCACCCACCCCCCTCCCCATAATTACATCATTTCCTGATCTGTGGGCCTCGGATCTCAGGGCTCACCTGGTTCCTGGTAAAAAAAAAAAAAAAAATACATCAATATAGAATTTAATTATTATTATTTTTGTAGTAGTTTCTGAAAGAATACATACATGGCAGCTGGGGTCACCAGTAGCAAGCCGCGACACCATCTCCCGAAAACATTGCTGTTTTCTATTGGCTGCCAGAGCGAGCCCTGGTACCTCTGTACCAGGGCTTGCTCTGGCAGCCAATAGAAAACAGCAATGTTTTGAGAGTTTTATTTCATCCTGCCATTTTGAGAGTTGTGTTCTTGTTTGGTGGACAAAGCCCTTTGTCACTCTGGAACCCAGGGGTTTCCCAGAGGTTAGGGCAGGGGTTCTCAACTCCAGTCCTGAAGCCCCTCCAACAGGCCAGGTTTTCAGGATAGCACTGCTCTGCACAGATGGCTCAATCAGTGCCTCAGTCAAAGACTGAGCCTCTGATTGAGCCATCTGTGCTAAAGCAGGGATATCCTGAAAACCTGACCTGTTGGAGGGGCTTGAGGACTGGAGTTGAGCACCCTTGGGTTAGGGAACATTGATCAGCTTGGGTTTCTCTCTGCCTACATTCGGGCAAATATAAAACAAAAAGGCAAACAAATCGCAATGAGGCACTGCTGCTTCTTTACCAACAGGGCCAAGTTATGCAATTATAGAAAGACTTAGATTTGTTACCAAACACTCATGCCACATGGACACAAATCAAACATAAGTATATTCATAACGTTAATTAAATAACACTGTGTCCGAGACCTTAGCCTTGTGACTGTGCATTATGCCTTCCTAAACCTAGCTAGTCAGCTGCTTGGGCCTGGGATTCATTGGGTCTGTATTATATTTTGTATCTACAATGCTCTGCTCATGTGGAGCACTGCACAAGAATTTAGTGTTCATGTCATTGTTCGGTGATGACTCCTTTTTCAGTTAATCAACAGGAGATAATCATACTTGCTTAAAGAAGCATATGAATAGCACTGTGGATAATACTGGGCACATGATACATAAAGCTTGGCCCCCTGCAGACGCACTTACCAGAATGCCCTCCTACTGTCTCTGTACGTTCTCCCTACCTACCAATTAGATTGTAAGCTCCTCGGAGCAGGGACTCTTCCTTAATGTTATTTTTATGATTGAAGCACTTATTCCCATGACCTGTTATTTATATTTATTTATATAATTACCACGTGGATTACTACTGTGAAGCGTACATTAATGACGCTATATAAATAAAGACATACTGTACAATACAGTACACGAGAAGAGGAGCGTCTGGCGATCCAACCTGATTTAATTTCCATGGAGTTTCCAAATATGCAGCAGGCGATCAAGTTTGCTGCATGCAGATCCAAAATACCTTTCTAAGACTGCCATTACTACTTAAACTCTACGGAAGGACTTCACTTTTTGTCCAAGTCAACATTACTAGGGCAGTGTATACTTCTATAAGAAAGCTTTTAGTGTGGAAAGTTGATGATGATTACTCTCGTTCAGTGCTTGCAGCAGCAAAACGTGAAATCTTATGGTGGTTTTTTATTTTCATTTAATTTTTTTATCTGTTCTGTAGTCTGAAATAAGCGGTTTATTCGTTTTTTAAATTATTATTATTATTCAACTCCTAATGCCATTTTTTATGAGTTTTAAAGCAACCTTTCATTTCTATAGCAGGTTTTAGCCCACCTCCCAAGCAGTGCAAGATCTTTGCAACACTTTCCTGTTTGTGATAATTTGTTGCCAATGTTCCTAGCAGTTTGAGTTGTAAACTGTAACCATAGATTGTTACAGTAATAATATCAGGAGACATTGTAGCTGCTGAGTACACTGAATAAAGGATTGATTAAAACTGAAAGTCGGCCATTATGTTAGGCACACAATAAGGATTTTGACAGATATACTGTGTAACAGGAGCACCAAACGATTGCCAGCTTAGGTAAGAATGTAGAATTATACAATGTAAAGCATGTGACATATACAAACAAAAAGGGGGGAATGTAGTTTAAGATACTGCTTTAAGATTTCCAGTAATATCAGCCTCAGTATGTTTTTATTACAAGTAATCCAACTCCTAAGTGGTTCTTGGTGCATTTTAATGCCAATCAGAACTTCAGGTATAGATTAATCCCTTCTGAAACACCATATACTAAATCCAGAACAGAGGCAGTTTGGCTACCTTAATGTTGCTCTCTTGTGATTCTTTGTGTGTGTGTGTGTCTTTATATAGCGCCATTAATGTACATTGCGCTTCACAGTAGTAATACATGACAATTATATAAATAACAGATCATGGGAATAAGTGCTTCAGACTTAAAAATTAACATTTAGCAAGAGAAGTCCCTGTTCTGAAGAGCTTTCAATCTCATTTACAAAACTTAACAACTTCATGAAGTATAACTGTTTTAGAATATGAAAACTCTCGGAGACGGATATTATTTGATCACAGAAGGGACGTGTGGAGTGTCTCCTCACAGAGAACCATCATGTTCCACCAGTCCTTCTATTCTAGTGAAATGATGGGTATCTGTTAAGCCGTGCTTGTTTTCTTCCAAATACCTACTAGTACCATCTCCTGCCTTCTAAAGTCATAGCAGAGCCTAAATGTCGTCTGACACAGCTCAGGACTTTGTGTAGTAAGGAGAGGTGGGCAGAGTCTGCCACACCCATCTGTCTACACTTATCTGTGTGACTGAGAGCCAGGAAACTGGCCACATTTTCAGAAGTCACTAGGGAAGGTTGGCAGGGATTATGTAAGAACGCTGTTTGGCAGCTGGTTTCAGCATTTTGTAGATCACCCCATTTATCAATTTGCCCTGAGCCCATCAATGTTTAGCAGACAGGTCTGCATTACTTAAAACACGTGTCCTTGGTATTACATGGATAGACGTAATTAAATGATCTATTTGCCCCCCGTACAAAAAACACAGATAGCAGCACCCATATTCCTACTGAAATAGACTTCATGGTGGAAAGAGTGGGTTAGTTTCCGAAGAAATATATCCTAAACTGTACACCATTCCGTTTCCCTTAACCTAGCAAAAAACATCGTTTTCCTGATAAGACCAATTTAGTATAATATGCTAGTTTGATGCAAAAAATATCATTAAAAATCAGTCTACACTTTTTTTTTTGTTGTTTTCAAGGTCACAATTAAAGTAACGTTGGTATGCTACAGACGTGTTAACCTTTTGAACGTATTAACATTTCTGGGATTAATTTGATTTCCAAAGCACCGTTGGATAGTGCGGGAAGCTGGAGCCTTGAGATTTGTTAAAAAATCTTTGAACAAAAGAAAAATGATATGGCAAAAGAGTTTAGTTGGGTTGCCCAGAGCATCGCTGCTGCGCGGATTCTGCAAACAGCCTAGTGATCCACAAACAAATGATGTTCTTTTATACGCTGGAGCTCGCTGGCAAGAATCTATAATGTTTTAGCTTTTAGGAATAGCTAAGCGCCATATACTATATGAAAGCTTGGTATGCAAAGTACGGTGCTCTTAACCTCAGCTGCTGGGCCACCTGCAAACCCATATTTAATGGCCAAGATTACAAAGAAGTGGCCTGAGGCCAGCAGCTGAGCATTACTTTCATACTCTGTCAACAGCGTGCAGATTCACTTCCCTCAAAGTACGGCTCGCAAGTCGGCCTGATTTGGATGCATCGGAAACAAAGACAATTACATATTTAAATAAACCCTGCTATTTTCTGATCGCCCTGCATGCAAATGGGGATGGTTCATGTCGGAGGACAGCTAATGGCAATGTATTGTGTGCCTTTTGCACTCACCTGCGCCGGCCACGGTCAAACTGAATTATGGTTACAAACGACTGAGCCTTTTCTCTTCTGCTTTACAAATGTTTGTATTTTGGCAATTAAAATGGGTTTCTTTACATCTTAGAAAATACAGACAGAGAGAACACAGTCGGAGAGATTCCTTTCCGTTAAGGATTTTGAATCGCGTAAGCATTAAAAGCATCTATTTGCTTCTTTTTTTTTTTATTGATGTTTACATTGGCATGTATTTGGTATAAGTATAGCAGTAAAATGCTTTATTCCCTATTTCCTGGGAAAATTGCAGTGATTTGATGCTCGCAGTATCTGTGTGTTTTTTGTTTTTTTTATTGTCATATCCTTGACTTAAATTGAGGTCGTGCTTAGTTCAGTTGCAATAGTGCAAATAAATACAAATAATGAATACTCCAATAGTAGGCGATACCTTTTTTTTCTATTTTGAGAGACAACCAATTGTTCGAAGACGAGGTTTAAAGAGTTCTACATTCTTCCACAGGTCAAGCAATGCTGATTTACAAACATGTCTCTGAGTTCAACACTGATGCAAAGACAGATCTAACTAGATGACCAAGATTTCCTCCTTTTTGGTTGCGATCTTGGTTTTGCATCTCTGTAAAATTGATAATCCTTCTTCTTTTTATAAATCCCCGTTGCTTGACCTCAGGAGGAGAGTAGAACTCTAAAATATACATTTTTAGTCCAAATAAAAAAAGGTATCGCTTAATACTGAGGTTCTCAGATCGCTGGGAGCTTCTGTTTAGTCTTCTCCTGCCACTCAGACCTGTTTATCTTGTCTCCAAATGTGTTGAATGTTGCTGACTCGGATCACATGAGAATCCATTTAGTTCTTTGCCAGAATAGTTGTTTTAAAAGTCCCCAAACTCAAACGGGGCTCCATGCTTTAACCTTAGATGGATGAAATTGTTTAAATTAACATATACAGTAGATGTTTTTATTAAGTGGTGCAGTATAAAATAGAAATGTAGCCAAGACACCTTGTTGTGACCTCACTGACCGCAATCTTTACCACCTCTAAATGTCAACAATGGGACCCCACTCTAGGTGCAAACACTTATTTGGCATATGTAGGTACTGTAGGTGAGAGCTCCAGGTTGGGACACAAGGGCAGATCTGCAAAGGTCTGAGCATATATTCATTTTATTACAAGCCAAGTGTTCTATTAATATGAAGATCCTCTATCAAATCTGTCTGCTACATTTTGTCACCAGGTTACAAACTTTATGTATAATAAAAATTCCAATTCAAATAATTCCCAATACTAGGAGCGGTTATGTCCTTAGTCTCGCTGCACACTAAACCGCTAGGTTATTTTAGTGAGGGGAGAGGCCACTGAGAAAATCCAAGCTCTCGGGCTTCTCGGCACCGTAAACATGTCTATTTCTGTGTTTACTGTCAAATCAGACGATATGCATTGTATTTCTGGATTGCGTGTGTGCGCGCGTCTCCGTGTATGTTTGCTTCTAAGATATGTTTAAGAGGAAAAATAAGTAAATACAATGTGAAAGTGTTAAGCGTATTGTTGAACTGAAGCCTATCTATTCTGTGCACACCTGAGCTTTGAACAATGCCATTCAGTATGCAAGTTGCTGATTGAGTCCAATCTTCATGGATGTTTGGATTGAAGTATTTCTTGGTGTAATTGAAATAAACCGTTCTTGCTATTTTTCCTGCAGACCTCGACAAGCTTGACAATGAAAAGAAAGAGCTAATCCAGAATGACATCGCTGCCTTGCACCACTTTTACTCAAAGAATGTGCACTATACAGATAATGCGGCTCTTGAATTTCTCTTTGCACAGGTAAGAGGCAGTTGTCTGCAGTGCTACAAACATAGATTTACTATTGGGGTTGGTCTCCCTTATGTTACATTTTAGTATCTATGTGAAGATGATGGTCCTATTGTGACATTATTTATTTATAAAAAATAATACTTACAGACCTGCTCAGTGTCCTTGGGTTCTGCTAGTATTGCAATATATAGCAATTCATTACAGGAGCCTGTGTATTTTGGTATTGCCCGTTGCTACATCTCCTACTTTCTTAAACCATGTGTCATTTTGACATTAGTCGGCAAAAGTTGCTGGTCTGAAGACATTTTTTGTTGTTGTCCTATCTCACAGTTGGAGAGAATGAATGTATTAAGGGGACCTTCTGAAATCACCTTGAGTAACCTTTCTTAGACCTGCTTTGTGATCACACAATGCATGGTGAAAGCCCGTCCAGGCCGAGCTGTCTTGTGTAGCCTTTCTCAGCCTGGAAGCATGGCTTACCAGCCATTGTGCATCCTAGCAATGAAGACATTTATTAGACTTGGATTCAACTTCTTATTTTAGATCTGAGAAGTAATTAGGTTTTTATTATTATTTCTCAATGTAAGGTGTCACTTTTTAATGGGTTTGAGCTGTAGCCCCCATTAATACTGCAAATAGGTTTTAGCTACTCTAGATCCCTTGGCCAATGGGACAAGATATGTCCTGATCTCTAAATCTGGCTGTACTCCCGTTTTTGTGGGCTGTATTTCTGGCCCAATCCCATTTTGTTTTTTAAATGGGTCCACATTATTTTAAAAATGTCAGACCATAATCTGGCTTCTTTAACCCTTCACTGCCAGTGGGGCCTGACAACACTGTTAACTATGAATGCAGCTTTCTATGCATGTCACAGTGTCTATCCCAGGTATATTTTCATGAACGCAATGTTTTTGCTTTCCCGCCTGGACCCTCTTTAGAAATACATTTCCGGGGTCTTGAGGATAACTAGAACGAGCAGGTCACCTTCCGGCGCACTTCTGTTTGCAGATACTGCTTATTACATGGGTATTGACCGCTCATATCCACTCTGTTAACATCTAAATCACAAATGTGGTCTCCATTGTACAGACTGTAACTTGCTTTCAGTGCATTCTAGTATCACTGAGACAGAAACGGTTAAGGGTATTTGTTAAGTAACTAAGCAGCTGTAATTGTGATGATCTATCACATCGCTTTGGTGGGCTGTGGGTGCTTTGGTGGGCTGTGGGTGCTTTGGTGGGCTGTGGGTGCTTTGGTGGGCTGTGGGTGCTTTGGTGGGCTGTGGGTGCTTTTGTAGTTTCACGTGACGTTCAACTTAGTTTCCCCAAAAAAATTTGAATAACATTTCAGTGCAATCGGGCTTCCTTAGAATCACCCTTAATGTAACCATTATATATATATATATATATATATATATATATATATATATATATACACAAACAGCGCAAATCTCTACAATATGTTAATGCAGTAAAGCTAAAAACCACATTTTAGCCAATTCAGTCAGTTAAGAAAGGTAATAACCCTTACAATCTGCTAACCCTACAGACTGCAGCCACTTGGGTCCAGGGCTCCACAATTGCCGCCTGGAAATTGTATAGGAAAGAATGACCTAGGCGCAAATACACAGGGAAAGAGAAAAAGAAAGGAACATCATAGGGCAATATATCTAAAAATCCAGATATTATAATGGTAAGATATGCACTTACACTTAATGGAGCAAATAACAGCCTTTAATCCACTTAGGGACTCAGGAACTCTGCTCCCGAAGCTTGTCTTCTTCTGTGTCTGGTCTCTGGTTCTTTGGGATCGTTGTTCACATGGAGTATCAACAGCAAACACGGTGTATTTGAAGTACAAAGTAGATGAAAAAATGAAATCAAAGTCCAGATGTAAATGTTCCAGTCACAGTATGGAGTAGGCAGGCTTCTATAACGATCTAGACAGATCATGGAAATCACAACTCTTCAAATGCCAATAATGTTTACATTCCTATATATATATCGGGGGAAATGTACATGTAATTGATTCTTGACGGGGACACTGGATTCAATAATATGGGCTACTTATATTTCTGTTAAAATTATTATTGCACCATAGTTACTTTTGTAAATAAAGAAACGAAGCTAAGCTAACAATTTTTTAATGACTAAATGAAATCTTTTAATGATGGGGTAATTTGTCAAACATTGTAAAAACCCTCAAAACCATTTGTTCGCCATGGAAATGTGAAGTTAAAAAAATATTTAAATATACGTAAGGTTTTTTTTTAATAATGGAGTCAATTGGCTGCATTTAAAGGGACAATCCCACAGTGGGCCAGTTTAATTTCTTTGACTTGTGAATGGGAACATGTTTCTTTACCATTATCTTTCCTGTTCCTTATCAGAGAACCAATTAAGTTAGGGGAGAGAGTGGAGGGGACTTTGGTTGCCCAAGCTCTTGCTGATAATCACTGTGACATCCCACAAAAGGGAGCAGTCCGAGGAAGTCACACCCCTCCCAAGTCTAACTTAAAAAAAAAATAAACATATTATATATTATATTATATATGAACCAGATAAGAGCCCTTAAACTAGAATTGGTTCACTTTGGTCCTAGAGGGATTACCCATGTACGTTGTCACTGTCCTTAGTTCACTTTCACTAGGTTGCATTGCTTTGCTCTGATATACTATACATTGCAATCTTTGACGGGAGCAGAAAGGTTGGCTGCCCTTACTCCAAAAATGTGATTATGTGCGCCTGTGTCTCTTACTTCCTTGCATAAGATCAGAGCTACACAGGAAAGAAAGTAATCAAGTAATATGCAATATTAAAGTAACACAAGGATTATGGAATTCAGTGATCTGAGTTAATCTCTTTTATTCCCCTAGGTTAACTGTAATGGCTTTACTATTGAAGATGAAGAGCTTTCTCACTTAGGATCAGCGGTATTTCCTGAGTACGTTTTTATTTTTTATGTATTTTTTTTTTTTCCTACAATGCATTTGTTTTTAAACTGTAAAGTGCATACGACAGATGGAGTCTGTGAATTAAAATGTACCCTGATTTTTAGCACACTTAAAAATATTGTGTAGCTTTAACCTTTTGGTTGCCGGAGGTGATGCGGCACCAGAGTGCTGAATTATGTGATTTGCCGCGTCACTTGTTATGGGAGAGGAGTGCTCTTCAATCTCTCTGTGTTTCAGATTGGGAGTGCAAGAGCTCCACTAAAAGAGTGGTCAAAGGGAATGATGTAGCCCATGAGTGGCTAACTCTAGTCCTTAAGGGCCACCAACAGGTCAGGTTTTAAGGATATCCCTGCTTCAGCACAGGTAGCTCAATCAGTCCTTCAGCATAGGTGGTGCAGTGTTCGGCTGAGCCTCTGATCCACCGGTGCTGAAGCTGGGATGTCCTGAAAACCTGACCTGTTGGTGGCACTTGAGGACTGGAGTTGGCCATTCCTGATGTAGCCACTACGCCATTAACCCCGGGAGTACCAGACCCCATGATATACAGTAGTGGGTATAATAAGATCTACTTTATATGCAAAGATTTATTTCCCTTACTGGCTTTCACTTTTTGTCTCCTAATCTCAAAAACAGAACAAAAGTATGGCAACTAGGGGTTAAAGAGTGTAAGCTTTCAGGACTACTGAGGTCCCTTCTTTAGGCAGATAGTGTAAAAATCTGCCTGAAGACAGGGCCTTCATATTCCTGAAAGCTTGCATTCTATTTAACCACTAGTTGGCCATCAAAAGTCTCACTTGTGTTTTATCCACCCTATCGGCCAACACTATACCATCCTGATCTAAAAAATATAATGTTTATAGTTCTTCTTATGATTCCAGCCTTGTGCAAGATTTGTCTGGGAAATATGTAGTTGGCTATTAATAGCCGTGACACTCCTGTGGGCAACAACAGCTGAACAAGCGGGTGCTCCCGGGAAAGTAGTTTAGGTAACATTACCCTGACCATTTGGTTACTCTGGGTGGTATTTACCAAACCCCTGAATGTTCCACGTGTTCTAAATCTCCCAACTTCTTACCATTCTGATGTGTGCATTTTTAAAACAATTGAGCTTCTAAAAGTTGAACCACTATAATCGTAATATTGTTTCATGGTTACACAATTGCTTGATGCTTGTTTGCCTTCGTTGATGCAGGAATTACTGTTTTATACAGGCATACCCCGCATTAACGTACGCAATGGGACCGGAGCATGTATGTAAAGTGAAAATGTACTTAAAGTGAAGCACTACCTTTTTTCCACTTATTGATGCATGTACTGTACTGCAATCGTTATATACGTGCATAACTGATGTAAATGACGCATTTGTAACAGGCTCTATAGTCTCCCCGCTTGCGCACAGCTTCCGTACAGGTAGGGAGCCGGTATTGCTGTTCAGGACGTGCTGACAGGCGCACGCGTGAGCTGCCGTTTGCCTATTGGGCGATATGTCCTTACTCGCGAGTGTACTTAAAGTGAGTGTCCTTAAACCGGGTTATGCCTGTAGTTGTATACATTTGTATGATCTTGTTTGTATGGAGAGGGGATATAGGAAGTCATTGAACACATAATTTCTATTGCTAAATTCTATGTGAGCTGTAGTTAGTGATCTGTTGCAAGTGACTTTCTTATAAGAGTGTCACTTCTGAATATCAATTTGTGAAATAATTTTCAGTGTATGGATATGATTTTGATTGTAACTTTTTTTTTTCTTGCAGCTTTACTGAGCTGTTTTTCAGTTCTATGTCAGTGTTTGGTTCAGTTCTGATTTGTTATTGGTTGGTACAAGTGTTTGATTGGATAACTGTGCTTGACTCCTTTTCAGTATGCCTGTATCTGTTGACTTTAAATAGAAAATAATCTTCATTTTCCACTTGTATTTGTGGATCAGTTGGAAGGATATAGAGTTTATTTTTTTCACATGTACGACAAAAATAATACAGGCATACCCCGCTTTAAGTACACTCACTTTAAGTACACTCGCGAGTAAGTACATATCGCCCAATAGGCAAACGGCAGCTCACGCATGCGCCTGTCATCATGTCCTGAACAGCAATACCGGCTCCCTACCTGTACCGACGCTGTGCGCAAGCAGGGAGACTATAGAGCCTGTTACACATGCATTATTTACATCAGTTATGCACGTATATAACGATTGCAGTACAGTACATGCATCGATAAGTGGGGAAAAGGTAGTGCTTCGCTTTAAGTACATTTTCGCTTTACATACATGCTCCGGTCCCATTGCGTACGTTAATGCGGGGTATGCCTGTAATGAACCAGTAGTACAATTGTGCTGGCTTTTTAAAATATATTTATGTATAAAAAAATATTGTGGATTTGTTTCCTACATTCAAGTGCTATTATTTAGGATCAGATGATTGTTATCTTTGTATATCATTTTTCTTATTCCTCCCTAAACTGGGGAAATTTTAGGAGAACTGATGACTTCTTACAACCACTAACCGACTGGTTAAAGGGAAAATGTAGTGTCTGATTTCTGAGGTAATCGGAAAATCAAAATGGCCACTGGTTGTTCCCACCAGCGAGCCAATCACTGAAAGGAATGCTTAATTGGCACTAAATGTACCCACTACAGTACTTTTGACTTGACCCGGGAGTCTGAGGATGACGAGGAAGCAGCAGGAAAGAATAAAAGTGTGTGTGTGTGTGTGTGTGTGTGTGTGTGTGTGTGTGTGTGTATTTATTGCAATGGCTGCTACTTTCTTCCAGCACAATGAAATGCAAGAAACTAAGGCCAAAACCACTCACCAAAACAAAGGACCGACAGAGTGGTTCTCCGTCATTCACTCGTGATAATTCTGAGGGGTTTATAAAGTGGCTCACCAACATATAAACACATACACACTTTTAGAGAACAAAATGCTTATTTTTGTTTGCAATAAAATATTGCAACTTCTGAAAAGTATAACATTGTACAGTATAATGCTTGCTCAAGTGTAACAGCAAGAGACTGTATGTTTTTGGGCGTCTTCTAGTCCATGACAAATTGTTTGGAAATGGTGTTGTCTATGGCGTAACGTCTGTAATGCTTGGCTGCCATTATATAATTATACATCATTAGTGGTGGTTTCGGAAGGTTACACAATGTCTAGCTTGTCCTCCCATGCGCAAGAGAGCGCAACAGAGCCGTCGTGTGGCTGGACATATGGCAGTGCACAAGGTTAAAGGCAAGGAGTTCTAAGCATGCCAGCGGAGAGGGGGAACTACTGTAGTAGAGATGGAAAAGGATTAATAATAATCTAGTGCCTGACAAAATAATTCTTTTATGCAAAGCTCAGAGATGTGCTTTCATGCTCAGCTATTACTTTTCATAAGAAGGACCAAATGTCAATATCATTGCCGGTACATTACATTCCTTAGCTGACCTTAGCCCAAATCTGTTTTATGCAGCTTTTAAACAATGGTTTATGGGGTGGAGGGGTGTGTGTGGTTTACAAATTAGAGAGATTATGCTTTTCCTGTAAGGGTCAAGAAATGAGATCGTTGTATGTATGTCTTTATTTATATAGTGCCATCCAGGTACCTAGCAGTTTACAATACACGTGACATGACATTATAACACAATGGGAATGAGCGCTTCAGACCTAAAACAATAGGAAAAGGAGTCCCTGCTCCGAAGAGCTTACAATATAAGTATTCATATTGCGCCACCAGTGTACGCCGCACGTTGCACAATTTTAGTACAGGGACAATAAAGTAGAAATAACGGGGATCCGATAAGTAAATGATTAGCATAAGGATAAAAGGAGACCCTGTATCAAAGGGCTTACAGTCTACCAGGTGTATAAAAGACTTGCAGGTACAGTAAAAGTACATTTAAGTGCCAGTCAGGGACATAAAGCGGATCTAGAGTCTGTGTAGGTGTAAATATTTAATGAGATGCTTCTGCTAAAATGCGAATTTTCAGCTGGAATTTAAAAATGGAAAGCGAAAGGGCTTGATGAATATTGAGTGGAAGATGGTTCTATTGGTTGGGAGAGAGGAGTGAATAAAGTTTAAGACCTGTCGAGGTAAAAGGTACAAAGATGAGACATCCTTGGGTTGAGTGTAAGAGACGAGTACTGCACCGACACACTTTATTCGAGCAAATACCCAGTATGTACCTGGCAGATACCTGGAATGCGCCGCTCCTCACCTCTGACAAGCCCCGTTGCGTTTGCCTTCCCAGCCTGGGTTCATGCCTGGCTGACGGGCGGCTGATCTGTTAAATGATAATGATTAGGATTTAATAGGCTGCAATGCTTCGCGTGTCTACCAGATGGCATAAATTCATGAATTGTAATGCAGTGTATATATATATACTGTGCAGTATTGCAGCCAGCGGGAATAAAATGCTTCAATCCCTGCCTGAAAATACCTCAATGCACTCGGGCAGAAAACAGTCACAAACCTCAATACACCCGGGTATACCCGAATTCGTGGGACTAGCCGAGCTCGAATAAAGTGTGTCGCCAGTGTAGTTGTGCAATGAGAGATCAGAGTTGAAATACATGGAGGTGCAGAGGAGTGTAGAGCCATAAAAGGCTGGTGGAGAAGAGTTTTTTTTTGTAATTAACACAGAGGTTAAAATTAAGCCAGGAGAGTGATTTCAGGAGGTCAAAAGAAGACAAGAGTTTGAAGAGCAGGAGAGGATTCTGAGCAGTGACATTTCAAATGGATTGTAAAGGAGAGAGGTGTGAACCAGATAAAAGAATGATGCAATAATTAATACGGGAGAGAACGGGGGTGTTGGGGAGCAGAGGAAGGGACGTATCTTCGCAATGTTACGGAGGAAGAGATGACAAGGTTTGCCTTTTTTATATGAGGGGGGGGGTAAAACCTAGGCGTGCATGCGTGCGTGACTAGGTGGATAGTAAAGTTATTGACTATAAAGAAGAAAGTAACAGTGGGGCATGGTTTTGAAGGGAGTATGTGAAGCTCCGTCTTAAACACATTAGTTTTGTAGCAATGAAGGACCATCCAGGCAAAGATTGCCGAAAGGCAATCTGTGATTTGGGAGTCGACTGCAGGTGCGACGTTCAGGTGCAGAGGAGTTCATAAGGCACCCAGATCAAGCGTATATAGAGAAAAGAGTAAGGCACCTAAAACGGAGTTTTGAGGTACACCAACAGTGAGATCCATAGAAGCAGAGGACGGTCACAGAATGAATGGGGAAAGAGGTCGGCGAAAAACCAGAAGAGGGCAGAGCAATGGATGTTAAAAGTGAAAAATGTGCTGGAAAAGAATGTTCAAGAGTATTGAAAGCAGAGGAGAGCTGCAAAAGAATCAGAATGGAGTAGATTCCTGGGTTTGACAATATATGGATGTCACTAGCTATCTTTTTGAGTGTGGTTTCAGTTGAGTATGCTACGTGGAAGAGGGTCTAATAGATTTTGGGAGTTGAGAAAATGAAGTATGCGTAAAGAAAATGCATTCCAGAAGTTTTATAGAGGCAAAGGACATGAGTGATTAGTTTGTAGAGGAGGTAGCGTCCAAGGTGGTGTTCTTGAATAGATTGGACAGTAGCATGCTTAAAAAGAGATGGAAAGTAAGAGGTTTAAGGAGATGGGATGGACTGGGGTTGAGGCTGCATGTGGTGAAGGTTCTTTGTAACATGGGAAAAGGAGTCAAAGGTAGGAGGAGGATTAGAAAGGAGATATGTGAATGGGGCAGATTAGATTTCTCTGTGAAAAATTAGATGAGGTTCTGGTCAGAGTGGGAAAGGATAGAATGAAAAATCAGAACCATACAGACCGTCAAGGAAGGTGCAATTCTTATAGGTGCTGGAAGCAGTCTATTGGTGGAACCAAAGTAGGAAGTGGGAGAGAGGAGGCCAGATGCACGGGAAAGAGAGGGGGCATCAAGGTGGCACTTTAAGGTGAGAGAGGGATAACCAAGATTCAAAGTCCGAAAAGAAAATTAAGTGACTAAGTCGGAGGATGTAGTTATGTGGCTTTTAGATGACAACGTTAGATTAACCTGAAACATGAAAGTCCTCCTGATGCATAGTGTGAAAATACAAGCTGATTTCTCTCTATAATGATAGCCAGGAATATATGATGTGTAAGCATAATTGACAATACATTATATATAGATATATAGAGAGAGAGAGAGCGAGAGAGAGAGAACGAACAAGCCCCATAGTATAAAACCGTGTATATATATATAATGATGGTAAAGGGGGAGGGGGAAGAAAATGACTCACAAGGGTACAAGATATAAAAGCGTTTTGTGAAATATCACCACCATCCGGTATCTGCAGTGGGATCAAAAGTCCATCAGTCTCACAGAGATGAAGGGGCAGTGATCCGTCAGGATTTCCAGGGTGCCTCGGATATTAACAGCAAACGTCTCAGGATTCCAGAGAATGTCTCCTGTGCTGGATGGCCGCTTTACTGTTTCGCGCTCGAACCGGCCTGCTTCTGCGCATGCGTGATGACGTGATGACGCTCCCTGACGCGTTTCGTCAGGGTGATCCCCTTTGAAAAAGTCGCCCGTGTGCGACGAAACGCGTCAGGGAGCGTCATCACGCACGGACATTACGTCGAGAATCCCTTGCTGCAGTGGAAGTGCTGTATGCTGGGTGATAATGGGGAAAAGCGGGGTTGCAGACCTGCCTAAGACATGCAGATGAGCATACACTTGTATTTGCATATTTGCTTTCCTGTGGAGGGTTTTTGTCACTTTTTTTTACTCACCATAACTTAACTCAGTATATATGTGTGTATATATATATATATATATATATATATATATATATATATATATATATATATATAATTATTTTTTATATCAATACTGGAGTATAAAGTGTTTCCTTGTTTTTAGTCTCAGCATGCATCTAATGTCCTACATTAAAATAATGTAATATATTTCTATACATTCCTTTGTGGTACCCCACAAAAATATGTATGTATAAATAATCATACATACTTTCAAACTGTAGATCTATAATTTTTCTTTTCATCTCTTAATTTGCTATTTTAGTCTGTTGAGCCTTGGTACAATTCTTTTATTTCTCTGATGTTTGTATTTGCCGCCACTGCTTTTCACTAGTTTTCCTCCTTTTCTGCATTTTCATGCTTTGACATTAACATTAGTTGCACAAATAATTTGAATAAGTGAATACCGTGTTCATGCCGTCTGTTTCCTGCAGTGTTGCACTGATGAACCACAGCTGCTGCCCCAACGTGATTGTCACTTATAAGGGCATTGTAGCTGAAGTCCGAGCCGTGCAAGAGATCAACGCTGGAGATGAGGTAAAACTGATGTTTACTGCACAACCACCAAACACAAATGCACAACCGTCCTCTCCTAGCTGCATTAAAGCCTGCAGTTTTCTAACACTAGTGGTCTGTTCATATTTCTTAACTCCTAAAAAGAGGGTGATTTTTATTTTTAGAGCAGACAGAACCTGCCAAGGTAAACACGCAGGTCCTAGACCATTGAAGCTCTCGTGAACTGAATTTCCCATAGTTTCTTCTTTTCGATCTATTTACAAAATAGCTTTGGTTTTTACAGTTAACGTGATGTTTTCGTGTGACTGGTACTGTGTTTGTGCTGCTTTAGCACTGTCAACTTGTTACACGTTACTGGTAGGAATTTCTATGTACTTGAATGGAAACATCAGAATTTCATAGCAGATAAGAAGCACTTGGCCTTCCCAATCTGCCCACTCTCCTACCTGCTGTAAAATCTCAGACCCTGTGTAATACTTCTCTTGTATTTAGGAAAGCCTTCTATCCCAAGCATGATTATATTCCCTAAAGCGCCAATTCAAAGTTTTTTTTTTTTAACATAATTTTGAAGCGAGGGGTCGCTGGAGCTGAACCCTAATAATTTCAGCTCCCGGGGCTCCCTGCTTCTGGAGATATTGACCTCTGTAAGGCGTGTTGGTAGCTGCCCCGCTTGGCGATCATGGTTCATGTAATGACGGAGATTCGAAGCTCATGCGCACTGCTGGCCAAATAGGAAGCTATGATGTATTCAGGTTCGGCGTCCTGTTGGCCCATGTGACGCAAGAGCTGTACTCTTTAAACCCCAGCTAGTTTAGCCAACGTGGCTACTGGCACATCCTATGGCGGTTTGCATGTCTGGAAGCAGGGGGCCCCAAAGCAGAAATTAATTGTGGTTCAAGCCCCTGCTTCAAACCTGTGCTAAAAAAAAATAATAAACTGCATGAATTGCTCCTTTAACTGCTACCATGTCTGTTAGGAGGCTATTTCATAAATTCCCCACCCTGGCTGTGAAGTACTTAGTCACATTTCCCGTTAACAGCCACCCTCCAGCTCCAGAACATGGCATCTTGTTCTTTAATGTGCCATGATGTATATTGTCACGAATATTCTAGGCACGCATTGACACACAGAATACACTGCAATGCTACACTACACACCAGTGTAATATGTATCATTCCATCCCTATTGCCCTTTCTTTGTTCACTTTGTGTCGCCTATTGATTATAACAGATCAAAATCGACTATTTGCAAAAAAAACTATTGGAAACACACTGGTTAATTTCCAACTTTTCATGGAAATGATGTCGTTATCTCCAAATAGATATGCATGCCAGATTCACTTAATGACAACGAACAAGCGCAAATACCTATCAGATTAATCGGGCGATAAACCTGGTGAGAGTAAATACAAGCACAGACACAATTTAGAAGGGTGCTGCTCCCAAAATGGACCCGATCCAAGTCCAAAACAGGGACGTAGAAGCAAGGGGTCATGAGCGCACTCGCATCCAGGGTATATAAAAAGGAGAAAGAACATACACATATAGTGCAGGAGAGTATAGGATATGTGTGACTGGAAATAAATAGTATACAATATCACTCGCATTCTCCGTGAGTAATTCAGACTTCTCGGTTATTTAGGTGTTACCATCTCAGTTGATGATCTCAGCAACAATGTCAGTCAGCGTGCAATCGTGCACTGACCAAGGGGGAAGATTCCCATATGTGGAGATGAAGGAAACAGAGAACATAGTGCAAAATTGCTTTATAACACAAAAATATAAAAGTTTACATTCGGACGAAATATAGGACTCGGGCAATGGACCACCCCAGGGTCAGACACTGGCAGGAAAAACGGCACACCCTCCCTCTCAGGTGCTCCACCCGCGGCGGCCATCTACAGTGGAAATAGGCAGGAAGAAGGGACCTATTCTTAGCAGAATATCACCACCATACACCACGGGTGGACAGCACGGACAATAGAAAGACACTTGGCTCTGGTGTATGCTGTGATATACTTTGTATAATACAATGCCCTTATGTAGTAGAAAAGGAATGTACAAATAAGTGGCAGGGTTTAATGGTCTTCCTACACGTGCTGCACGGCGTTAAAGACACCCGATATATTACATGAAATGGGAAATAAGAGTCACATGTTTACAGCATATTCTGTATTCAAGTAAATAAATGTGAAGAACAAAACCGGTAAAATTTAGTCACGGAGGCCTGGGGCTGGTTCCAGCATTTTGCATAAATGAGTCTTTTTGAGATGGTTACCGGTTTCGCCGCTATTTCTCCCTCCAGGGTCCCCAATCAGGGTGTGACGTCATAGCCACGCTTACCCGTGCGCGTCATAGCCACGCCCATCTGTCGCTCAGAGCACTGAAGTCTATACACACAAAGCGTGCTTCACGTGCATGAGCATGCGTGCACACGCGCGCCAAGTATAAAACAAGCCTTACTCAATCTTTCTACCTGTGCCATCATTTGCACTCCCCCTCCCCCCCTCCCCCCTTACCAGCACTCATGACACAACGATGCGTGTACAATGTTTATGCATGGGAATGTACATGTTTATCATTATATTATAAACCAAAGACACATTTGTTTTCAAGCAATAAACTTCTTGCATGAATGACTGAATACCTTTAATATAAGCTTGTCTGTTGCCGACCTGGTCAATTCTGCGTTTGACCTTTTAAATAAGTAAATGGGGGTTAGGGGGGGGGGGAATCCACTTACTAATTTCCACACATTACTCAACATTTTGGAAGCAAGCAGAATTTTAGTTTTATTTCTGTGATTGTAGTCTTGAAAGCCAAGGGAAGAGCTAATGGCTGCAATAGTGCAATAAGGCCTTCATCAAACGAGTCGGTTTGTGAGACGTGTGCTCGAACAACATGGACATGACATTGAATAGACCTGTAACTTTCGGACCGACACCATAGATCTGGCTGTTTCATCAGAAACCAAGCTAAAATAAAGGTGCATACTGTGCTTTTCACTCAACGCGGACTTTGCTTCGGTTCAGTTACGTCTGCCTCTCGGGTTTTACTGCTTTACCTGAGATGCTGCTGTACTAGAGCCGGGCGGAACTGTCAGAATCCGTTTTGCGGAATTTCCCGCGCGTTCCCTTCAAAATCCGTTCCGCGGTGTAAAATCTGTTGACGGATTGTTTGTTTTCAATCCATGCGGAATAATCTGAAACCGCCGGTGGATACAATCCGCTGGTGGATTTCAAGCACCCAATCCGTGAATTGCATTTTCTGTGGTTTAAAAAAAGAAAAAATACGGAAAAGATGAATCGCCCTTTTTAAAAAAAAAAAAAAAAAAAAAACGGATTCGCAGAAATCCGCGCAACTAGGGAACCGGCCAATCCGAGGAGAGATGCAAATCCGCAAAAATAAATGTGCCCATCTCTACTACTGACCCCCTTATGTATTAATTTCATAATTTATTCACAAGGGATTATTAGAAAAAGCCTATGTGCTAAAAGCAGAACCAACCCTGGTAATATGAGAGAATAATCTTTCTGCAAGACATTCCCATGCAATCACTTACTTGATCTGTGACCCCTGTATTGGCCGAGAGTTGATTCCTGTAAGAAGTTGCAAAAACCCTTATATTGCCTTAAATCCTGTTTTATTAAGTTGCAAATACTGTATATCAGCCATCATATTGTTTATATGTTGGATCATCCCTATTCATCATACATGGATTTTCATGCATCTTGTATGCCAGTGATAACTTTGCATGAAATGATGCTGTGAATAAAGTTGACTGATAAACTGGGTTGTTTTAAGAATCCACAAATATGTGACCACAAACCTATACAAAAAAATGAGCATTGCTTGTGTTTTCATATGTTGAGGCAATAACCCAGCCTTTTTGTTCGTGTTTTAATAATAAATAGTTGCTGAAAGACCCAGAAAAGTTAGATTCATTGCAGGTTAAATTACATTTTGGGACCAACATGGAAATAATACAGAAGAGGTATGCACGAGACTGGTTGTGGTGTGTAGATTTTATGAGCTCTGAGATGTTTTAGTTCTAAATAGACCTAACCTATAGTGAGTTAGTTTACAGTGTCATATGGTTTATGCCCTAATGGGAAGTAAACGTCTGTAGGGCACACTAGCCGTTAAAGATGCAATTAAAGCAGCTTAAATAAAAATACATTTTAATAATTTTTTGTTTTAATATACAGTATGCAGACTTTGATTACCTTTTATTGAAAACGAATTACCTAAGCTGACAATCTATTTGGTTCTCTCGTGATCGATCAGCAAAATCCAGTTTCCCAGGGTTCACTAAATGGCTGCCTTTCAGTTTCAAATCAATCCTACAGTCAATGGAACTCAGCAGCTACAATGTATTCTTATATTACTAAGGTAACATTATCTACTGTTACAGTTTGCAGAATATTGGCAACAAATTATCACAAACGGCACAGTGTTGCAAAGATCTTGCACTGCTGGGGAGGTGTGCTAAAGCCTGCTATAGAAGCAAAAGATGGTCGGTATATTAAAACTAAATAAAAATGTCAGTAAGAGTTAAAAATTTAAAATACAAAAAGGTGGCAAGTATTATCTAATACTACAGGACTGATTTATTTAAAAAACAAAAAAAAATAACATGTAGGATATTGCTCGGATTGCTCCTTTAAAACATGGTATGAAGGGCTAGCCACACACAGTCTTAATGAACTAGCTAGCAGTTTGTGGACAGTTGGCAATCATTGCAGTGGGAATGGCTGCATGGAATGAAAGACATTTCTGCCACTATTCACTCTTAATCCTGTTTTTTGCATAAGCCTGGTTACTATTTGGAATCTTTATGAGTGCCTCAGTAGGACTTTAAACATTAAGCAGATATTCCTGTTAAATAAACTTGGAAATGCCATGGGTTTCCGCAGCACATTACAGTGAATAATGTACTTTCACCAGCTGCTACTCTCGTTCCGTTAACTTGTCCTCTGTTTCCACCTTTTGGCTTTGTGCAGTAATTACAGCTACCTTGATAATAAATGTGCCATCAGTTAGCAACAGAGCACTGACCAGCAGAGCTTCACTGCAGTTGGTTCCTCTGGCATGTGACGTCTCTCCCTTTCCTGTTCCCCTCACAACCCACTTAATTTATTGAAGCAGGAATCCCAGAATCCTTGAAAATCCTCAAGGTTGTAGAGTTGACTTACCTACTTCTGAATAGAAAATAATATTGCTTGCTATTAACTGTGTGTGCAAGGGTGCACTTCTTCTTTTATGGCAGCTGTTGCAAAGGGTTCAACAAGGACAATAGAGGTCATGTAAACACTGTCAATTGATTTGGCCGTCAGGTGTCTCATTGCAAAGCGCTGCTTAATAAATATGGGCCAGACATAACTATGATCAGAATCCTATTTATATTGGTAACGCATTTAGACCATACATCTGAGGTTTAAATGATTCGTTTTGTTAATGAGTTTATTTAGTTTAATAATAGTATGAGTTACTAGTATATAATGAATAGCATACATTATAAATATATCCCTATATTTTGGAGGGCTGAATAGGTATTATTCATATAATATCACCATGTGCTAAGAATGTTAACTTCAGGACGTAGAAGACCATCAAAATAACTGAACTTGGTACTTTCCTTTTTATCAGTGGTTTTTTTTTTTTTTTTTTTTTACAGAAGCCTTTTTCATAAGATTGTTTTTTCATTAGTAATCCTGTACTGACCCGCTTTTGCTCCACCAGGATGCCATTTTACCTAATTCTCCATTTTGTTTTGCAGATTTTCACCAGCTACATTGATTTGTTGTATCCCACTGAAGATAGAAATGACAGACTTATAGATTCTTATTTCTTTAACTGTGACTGCAAAGAGTGTTCCACAAAAGCCAAGGTATGGGAGTTATGGAGAGTGTTATTCATTAAACTGCAATGGTGCCGTCTGGTGCCAGAGTTTTCCGTCCGATAGTACCTCAATCGGCACTATCACCGTTTAATACATAGCCCCATTGAGTACAGATGATGCATCATTATTGGGGGCTTTGGGGGGCTTTTATTCTACTTTCTCAGCATCGTGGCTAATCTAAGGGGTGTTGAGCATGAGCCTGTGGCATCATCATTTCTCGAATAGGAGTTATTATAATGCTTCTTGGTAACTGTGAGATTTGTTTTCTGTATGCACGTTGAAACATTTATTTACACTTTTCATTTTTATATGACTTATTTCAGTAACTAATTATCCAGCCTTGTTCCCAGAGAGCTAGTGCTGAAGTACCGTCAGGTCTATGTTGATGTTTAGGCCAATGACATCTGTGTGTTCTACCACAAGGACTATAATTACATGCGGTGTCCTTCACTACATAACGTTGCAAGAGTTAGGTTGTGCTCATAGTGCCGGCGACGCGACATCGACCGAAAACAAAAGCATTGTTGCCGCCGCCGCGTGCGCTTATAGTGCGTGCGACGGCAACAAAGCAACGTCGCCGTCGCGAAAACTGGTAGCTGGCAAAATTAGATTTTTCGAGGGCTGTCTCTTCACGTGACGGTCATTGAACCAATCGAATTGCCGGAATTACGCGCCGACGCTGCCCGGCGTGGCGACGGGTGACGTCACCCGTCGTGTCGCCATCGACGGCACTATAGGCACGGCCTTAGAAGGATTATTGTCAATACATTAGTAGCCATCACTAGTCAGAGAATCATAAATAGGACCACTACATTTCAATCTTTCTTATTGGGGCACCAGGGCACAAGTGTGCCCCTGTGAAAGCAGCAGAACGAAAGATGGGTTTGAAGTAAATAAACCAAATGTAACCACTGCAGTGATCTGCCGATCACAAGGGTTTACCCACCTGCTATTGTTTTCGGTCCAGTTACCTGCATTCTTCCTTTCTTGTTATAGCAGTGATGATAAAAATAAGGCTGCGCATATAGTGCCTGGCGACGTGACGTCGCTCCAAAACAAATCCATTTACTCCGTCGCAAGCACTTGTAGTAAGCACGACGGAGCGACGTCACGACAACATTTTTAAGCCGGGTAAATTTGATTTTTTTTAGAGACAGTCGCCACATGTGACTGTCTCTAAACCAATCAGAGAGCGCTGCCCGCCCCCTTCATGACGCCAGCGACGTCGCTTAAAACTGAATTATAACTTTCGCTAGTGGCGACGGGTGACGTCATCGGTCGCGTCGCTGGCACTATAAGCGCGGCCTAAGCTTCACAACGGCTGTGCAAAGATATGTAATGGCTCTTAACCCCTGCGCTGCCTGTGGGGCGATGGAAGCTTTGAAAGGCATTGCTGGCCCCTTTATTTGTAAAGAACCTTTATTTGCTAATGATACTCTGAAGGGCGGGGAGCGTGCATGTCTGCTACCTCTGTCTTTAGCTTGTCCAGTCCCATTGGAGAACTAGTCAGGGCTACGCTCTGGCACTTTGCTCAAAGGGTGCTGCTCAACAGTGACATCACATACAGGGGGAACTATAGCAAATCAACCCCCCCCTCACGCTTCTTACCATACTGACTAGCTCTGCATATTTATATGATACTTTCTGAAAATGAAGAGGGGGAAAAATTTTTTAAGTTCTCTCTCTATCCAATGTAAGTCAATGGAACATAAAATTAGCTCATTTCTCTCCCACATCTACCTACGTTGCCCAGTATGCTGATGACGATGTTTAATGAATTAACCAGAATGTCTTTTCTTCACCGGTTTTTACTTGTGATTAATATGACCTGATCTGCTTTCTGCAGGATGCAGCGAAATTGGAGATCCGAAAACGAAATGATCCACCCGATCCAGAGACCATACGAGACACGATTAAATATGCTCGGAATGTGATTGAGGAGTTCAGGAGAGCGAAGCATTACAAAAATATCCTTTTACTTTCACTTTTTATTTTTCCGCAGGACCCTATTACTCAAGGGGTTAGACATTTGAAAAAGCATGTGTTTTATTTTTTATTAATTTTTTTGTGTTTAGTTTTTACCTTTTTTTTTTTTTTTTTTAAACATTGCATAAATACTGGGAAGGTAACAACCCTTGTTCACGGCAGGTCCTGCAAAAAAAAATTATGACTCATTACCACCAAATGTATTTCAAACACCTATATGGATACATACTGTATGCCTTCCCAAAACACACAGAATATACAAGAAAAACATCATTTGAAGTTAGCTGGTATTCCTTGCTGTTTAATGTGTGTTTTTAATAGTGCACATTATAATCCTAGCAAAGGTAGGATAATATGAGTTAAATGTCCCATTGTCTTTTATAAGCCTGTCGATGATACGTTAAGTGCACTATTTTTTATTTTCACAAATGGGCAGTTTTTTTATTGGAAACTATTTGTGTCCCTTAATTATTCACATTGTATATGTGCTTCTAGAACCATATAGATTCTTTCCTTTGCGTAAAATTCTAATCTTCTCTGTTTATCTTTAATACAGCAGACAGAGACTCAGATTCTTTTTAGAACACGCCCTTCTGGGTTTCGTGTCATGAAAGTTTTAATTTAATGGGGGAGTGCTCATATTTCAGCTGTATTTGTCATGTTCAGCGCTAGGGCTCCATGCTTGTTGTTTCTCAAGGGGTAGCATGGCAGCCCTAAAAAGATGTCCACTCCCTCATTGGTCAAACTTCAGCTGGCGCATCTATAATTGTCATTTTGCTCAGAGGCAGAAGTTTGCATCTGTGGCATTTCCAGCAAATCTTCATGCTCGGGGATGTAAGAAAATGTACAAAAACGTCATCGTTCAAATAATTTAAAGGCACACAGCAAATAACTGGTTTCTGGATACTTTCAAGGCAAGCAGTTTGTCTTTAAGATAACACAATGATAATCCCTGCCAGCTGCAGTTTGGCTGATGGGAATCTAGATCTCTTAAAGCAGCAACCCCTCAAATATTTTTCTGTCTTAAAACTTACCGGATCCAGGGGGTCCATTGGACCTGACCCAGGGCCCCCGTTGAGATACTGTTGTTTTTGTAGGCCGGTTTTGACATGCAAAATGACACAAAAAGATGCTTTTGGAAGTTTCTAAGGGGTGCGGTAGTGAATGCTGACCCAAGGCCAGTTTTTGTCCACAGAGCAAATGTATTTGGCTGATGGACAAACGTAATTAACTACAAGTACTACAAGCAGCGTGGATTGCTGCTTTAAGAGACGGAAACTATAGGCCTGCAGAGAGAGAATACACTGGATTTGTGGCTCTTAAATATCAGCATGTTTGTTTTATTTACTCCCTCAAACATTGGGGACATGTTCTTAACTTTTTATGGGTGGAAGAGGACAGGCAACTTATATTAGTATTGAAAGCACGCTTATTTATCATACTATGAAAAGCAGGGGTATTATACCTTGCTATAATGTTTTTTGGATGGGCTTCATCAACCTGTTCATACACCGTTTGCATAAGACCTTTCTTGTAAGGCCACAAGTCCCTGTCACCGTTTTTTTTAAAATTATTTTATACTTCAGATTTGTTAAGTGTGTATGTGAGATAGATCTATAAATATATATAATCTATATATCTCTGTGAAATTACTCAGAGGCAAAAATATGATAGAGAATGAGCTCTTTTAAAAGAAAAACCTATGAGATATTTACACAAATATACTGTAAATATATATATCTATTATATATATATATATATATCTAACAGAAACCTTTACATATAAATGCTCCAGACTTTGACAAAGGAATAATTAAGTCCTAGGTTACTCGCAACGGTCCCAAATAAAATGTCCACAGATTGATGTAATGAATAAGTTTTCCCAATAGATTAAATCCAGGTAGGGATAATTATAGAGTGGTTTTTTTTCCAGCTTCTTTAGGGGAATACCAAATCCCAAGAGATATATAAAAAAGCAAAAAAATAAAATATATATATATATATATATAGAGAGAGAGAGAGAGAGAACCCCCCCCCTCCCAAATATACAACCGTAAACAAAGAAGCCCCAATGCACATCCAATATGACATTTTGTTCATTTCTGTTTTTTTCCTCGTAATTATGGGTCATTTAGTTAATTTAAAAAAAAAAAATTGACCAAAACATATCAAGCCTAGATAACCCTTCAGCAGGTACCTATATCACAACTATATGTAGAAATAAACTAAATAATTTGTCCATATAGACATAGGGTGGGCAACTCCAGTCCTCAAGGGCCACCAACAGGCCAGGCTTTCCCTGCTTCCGCACAGGTGGCAGTCTTTGAATAGCCTGAACCTGACCTGTTGGTGGCCTTGAGGACTGGAGTCGCCCACCCCTGGTATAGATACTGTACTCGCAAACAAATGTAAAACAAATTGCCTGGAAACAATGCAAAAGACCCCCGTTAATGCAGACTGGTAACCTCTGAGGGGCATTCTTCCAAGATGATTGTTTAGCATTTGTTTGTAAGTGTACAGTATCTATACTTGCTTTTATTGATATTTCCATGAAATACTGTTTTACACTATGTATATGTATAAGAACAATGGAGAATGTTATCTAACGGTGCAGTGAGAGACTGTATGAGCAGCCGCTTCTTTTTCTTGACTGCACGCCACCCCCCAGCGAGCTGCTGGAGATTTGTGAGCTGAGTTTGGATAAGATGGGAGCTGTGTTTGAGGAGAGCAATGTCTACATGTTACACATGATGTACCAAGCTATGGGCGTTTGCCTCTACATGCAAGACTGGGACGGAGCCCTTAAGTATGGGCAAAAAATTATCAAACCATACAGGTAATGAGTCTGAAACAATACAGTGCCTTAGGCAATGTTAAAGCTGCAGTTCAGGCAATATCCTGCATGTGTGTTTTTTTTAATAAATCAGTTCTGTAGTAAGAAAAAATACTTTTAGCATTTTCTGTTTTAAAAAACAACAACTTTGAAAGACCAATTTTCTTGTATTCTATTTTAACAAGCATGCTTGTTCCTATAGCAACGATTTACATTCCCCATTTTTAAAGATGTCGCCAAACTTTGCCGATCAATAGACGGAGAACGAATTGACCGGCAGCTATGCAGTTCTTTAGGTAATTAGAGATTGCCCACATGAAACTATTGAAGTAAAAAAATAAATAAAAAATAAAAAAAAAGACTGAACTGCAGCTTTAATAACTTGTTTGATGGACTGTGTCGAAGTAACTGATTTGATAATCTAGCCATGGAAATAATACAAAATATTATGAGCAATCATTAGAAAATTTGGGACCATGCAAAGGAAATCCTGTTCATCCTGTATCACATGACCGCTAAAACCACCTGTAGCAGTTGTCCGCAAATGTCTGATTTGTGTATTACTTTAGCAGCATTTGTCGCAGCTGCAGTATAATTAACAATATTTAATTATACTGTAAACAATAATTTAGCACACATTTAAAAAAAGTTGTGTTAAACGATAACTTGTATTACTTTGCTGCCACACACTGCAAAGGGAGAATGTCTTAACCCAGTGCCATCTCAAGTCTACATAGATGTCTGAGAATACATTTGCTTACGTAGATTTCATAACCTCTAATACTTCGACTTGGGGTACAGGTTTTTAAGGTGGTCTTTAACACGCGCGGGTGTATAGATTCAGCTGTAGTTCTACATGATAGAGACGGTTCCCTGCATTGTGTCTCACTCAGAGATACAACACATGCACTTTTCAAGTGTTCAGCGGTCAGTACAACAGTATTTTGACTTCAAAGCCAAATTTGGAACACTGTGTTCTTGTCAAGTGGGAAGTGAAAGTAGTCTGATGTCCCCAGAACTAATTGTAGTGAAAACCGGACGTACTGGGATATGGCAAAATTATATACACATGACATGCCTGACGTCCTATGATGCAGGTTTTAGGATTGTAAACCTGCTTCTTAAAGCAGAAGTTTCTCCTACTTGTGTTTTTTTTTTTAACATTCCTCCCTCTTATGTACATAGGTGGAAGCAGTTGGTCTCTGAAGCTGAAACAACGTAATTTTGGCTCCTGGACCGGTTTAACGAAATGCATACCTGTAAACGTAGCGTCGGTTCCATCCCCACCAGGGGAAACAAAATGGCGGGTTAAAGCTCCCGCAGTATGCGGGCCAATAGGAAACCGTGATATCTGTTGTGGCTTCCTATTGGCCCGTGTGACACGGGGCACTTACGCAACCTGGAAGTACCGGCGCCAGTGTTCCCGGTATATATCTCAGGAACCAGGGACCTCCTTCCCACCTATGTACAAAAAAAAGGAGGGCAAACTGCTTCTTTAGGCTGAGTCCCCGGTGGTGACGGCGGCGTGTGCGCCTCACACCAGACGCTCACCTCAATCAGGCCGGCCCCAGTGGGTTCTGCTGTCTTGGCTCACGAAGCGCTGTGGCGCGTCAGCCAGTAGGGAAGACAAGAAATGTGTCTTCCCGTCCGGCAACGCGGTCACGTGGTGGCTCGGAGCCAATGGCGGGGAGGGGGGGGAAGCTCCAATTCTTCTCTACGGTCAATGTATATGTTTCTGTTACAGTGCAAATGAGACATTCAATATCATTTCTATGAAACTAGACTTTCACAACAGTAATTGTCTTTTGGAGATTGAAGCAGAAACAATATATATATTTATGGCCTACAGACCACAGGCCAGTGATTTTTCAACCAGGGTTCTGCGAGCACCCCTCGGGTTCAGTGGCCCCCCCAGGCCCTGCGGCACTCCCACATAGCAGTGATCCGGCAGCAGCAGCCGCCCGGTCACTGCTCATTCCTCTCCCTGGCTGACAGGAGGAAGAGGAAACATCAGCCCGAGAGCCGGCTCCCTGAAATAGACTGTGTGTGTATGCGCGCGCGATGTGGGGGGGGGGGGGGGGGGAGTGTGTGTGTGTATGGGGGAGAGTGTGAGGGAAGAGATGAAACAAAGGGGGGTTGATGTTCCCCAGAATTTCACAATCGAATTCTGGGGTTCCCTAACCAAAAAAGGTTGAAAACCACTGCCGTAGACCTTTAACTTGAGAAGATGTTGAGGACAGTATAGTCAACTGAACACAAGGCAAAATACAAGATCTAATCTTACTCACAATAAGGACTTCTTTTCTTCACTGGCAGACAAACAATGGAGAACCTCGATGAACCAAGCCCAACACGTAACACATGCTCTTGTTTTGCAGTAAGCACTATCCTTCGTATTCTTTGAATGTCGCTTCCATGTGGCTGAAATTAGGCAGACTTTATATGGGGCTTGAAAAGAGAACAGCTGGCTCAAAGGCTTTAAAAAAGGTATGTATCTGTTCACCTTACAAGTCATGCAGATAAACACAATACAAAACGTCTCTAGATTTATTTTATTTTTTTTCCCACGTTGCCATTAATGTTTAAACCTTTATACTCAAAAAGGAGTATCCGGTTGTTTTATTGGCAGATACTGAAAGTACTTCTGAAACGTGTGTTGTGAGTAATCTAAACACTGTCTTGTGTTGGGTGTGACAGAGCTATACTGTGGATGTTGCTACAGTAAATGAAAACCCAAGATAGCTGTACTTCTTTAGTTGACACTGGATTACCGGTGTCTTTCCCCCCCCCCCCCCTTCTATGCGCTCCGTTGCCCCCCCCCCCCCCCCCACCCCCCATGTTCCCAAGCTATTTGTAGTGTGTGCCGGTTTTGGGACACAAACTACAATTATGGCCGCACGGTCATGAATAGAAAGATACATCATCTCCCAATGACCTTGCAACTTTCTATTGGCTGCTGGAGTGAGCCCCGCGGACATCTTGTCTCTTACGGGGCAAGTATTCCTGTCCATGTGGACAAACCTGCTCTGTCATCAGGGACGATGGGCGACCTTGGAGGTCAGGGGAAGAACGTGGTTCAGGTAAACGAAGGCAAATGGCAAGCTCCACGGCAAATCATTTAGTCCAGTGTTTCTCAAGCAAGCAAGTTTAGCACCTTCTTTAATATTTGTATAGCGAGCCCGGAGAATTGCAGAACCAGGGCCGACTGGGCCCGGTTCTGGAGTTACACTAATGCTGCCGCTTTCAGGTCTCAAATTTGCTGTCCAGATGTGACTCGGTCCCATTTTGTATGTGGCACATAAGTCTCATCTTAAAATGCAAGGGTTCTTAACTCCAGTCCTCAAGACCCCTCCACGTTTTCAGGATACCCCTGCTTCAGTACAGGTGGCTCATTCAGTGGCTCTTTGACTGAGCCACCTGTGCTGAAGCAGGGATATCCTGAAATCCTGACCCGTTGGGCGCTCTTGAGGACTGGAGTTGAGAACCCCTGTTATAATGTATGCACTCACCCTTTCTCCCTGTCATTTAAACTACCCTTTTTGATGTCATTTTTTCCTCAGGCTCTGGCTATAATGGAAGTGGCTCATGGCGCGGACCATCCTTACCTATCGGAGATCAAAAAGGAACTAGAACACTAAAGTGAAAGATCAATGCAACATACCTCTATTTAAACATGTCAGGAATGCTAATATGTTTGTCAACATTTGAATGCTTTTACATGTAATGCTATTTAACCCTATGGAGCTTAACAACTGGTATAAATATCTGTTCTATTCTTGTGGTGTTCTGCCGTGGCGTATAAGCCTCTTGATAAACGTGAGGGGCCATTACACCTTGAATTAAGTGGTCGCAACAGATTTCTTCTGTACATTTCTCCAAATTTATTTAACATATTCACTTAATAGGAATAGATGAGCTCCATAGGGTTTGCAGCATTTTCGAGATATGACTGGTATTGAAACATTTGTTGACTAGTTGCAATTTTACATGCCCATCACTTATTTTGGAATTTATTTTAACGTTTGGACGAAACTTTATCAATTTGACTTCATTTTTGATTTTTCAATTATTATTATTATTATTATAATGCTGTGCTTTTTGCAAGCCTATGCCTGGACGATCTGCATAAATTAACCAAAGTTTGCCTGCAAGTTTTATTACATAATTACTGTCACACGCTGCCATGTAATAAAAACACCAAAAAAACTCAATGGTGTGAGATTTGGAGTTTGTTTATACCAGGGATCTCAAACTTGGCCCTCAAGGGCCACCAACAGGCCAGCTTTTAGGGATATCCCTGCTTCAGCACAGGTGGCTCAGTCTTTGAGCCCCTGAAAAGACCCCCCTCTGACTCTCCTCTCTTCCCCCCCCCCTCACATCTCTCACTTCTCCCCCCCCCCCTCACATCTCTCACTTCCCCCTTACTCACTTTTCTGGTTGCATAAGTATTTAGCCCCTTAAGCCAGTCCTTGGTAGAAGCACCTTTTTTTCAGCAGTTACTGCTGAGTCCTTTTGAATAGGTCTCTTATTAGCTTTGCACAGTAGGATGGTAACATTTTTGCCAATTATTCCCAGGAAAACTGATCCAAAAAGTTACATTTTTGTCTCGTCTGACCACAAAACCTTTTTCCACATCTCTGCAGTATCTGTATGCTTTTTTTTCGCAAGTTCAATTGAACTTTTGGGTTCATTTGAGTTCTAAATTGCAACCGTTACATCTGGTGCAAACTCAACTCAACTCAACACTGCACATCACCAAGTCAACACCATCCCAACTGTCAAGCATGGTGGTTGCAACATCATGTTATGGGGATGCTTCTCTTCAGCTGGGACTGGGAAGCTTGCCAGGATAGAGGGTTGAATGGGTGGTGCAAAGTACAGGTGAATCCTTGAGGAAAAAACCTGTTGAATCTGACAAGACTCTGGGGTCAATGTATACAAAGAGGAGGGGAGCGCTGGTAAAGCCACAAGAACTGAATAACAACCTATACAAAATATATTTTAAAAATCCTTTTAAG
This sequence comes from Ascaphus truei, assembly GCF_040206685.1. Taxonomy (NCBI): domain Eukaryota; kingdom Metazoa; phylum Chordata; class Amphibia; order Anura; family Ascaphidae; genus Ascaphus; species Ascaphus truei. The sequence goes on along the minus strand of NC_134486.1, from coordinate 42,629,086 downwards.
AAATACTTTAAAAGGGCTCAAATATGATGAATAAATATCAAATGGAACAGAATAACACTAGTCACACGGCCATGTGTTCTCTAGGAAGCAAGTCAACTTGCGAACGTGTAGTTCCCTGCCGGTGCGTGCTCGAAGTGTGTCCACTGTCAGCCACCGTACTCCTGACGAGCTCTTTGCGAGCGGTCCTGCTGTCGGACGCGTATGCAGGAGCATACCGCGAACCGTAGGACTCGGCGTGAGAACCGGAGCTGACCAGTGTTTTTCAAAGCGAGTGTATATTTGCTTATCTTTTTATAATAAAGTGTGTGCGTGTACATCTGACTTGCGTCTCTTCCTTATTGGAACCACGGGAGAGACGCTAGCCACTCACTACCACAGTGTTCGGTCCAACCTGAGGAGGGTATATACCTTGAACCCAAGACAGTGTTGATGTGAAGGAGATCCACCCGTGGCCGTCTCTCTGTCCCTGGGCCTTTTTTTCAGACGGGGAGGACACAGGGCTGAGGACCCCAGAAAGAAACCTCTATTATATGTGTACTCACATGGACGTGTGAGTAGTGTTATTCTGTTCCATTTGATATTCATTCATCATATTTTGATCCATTTTAAAGTATTTCTTAAAAGGATTTTTTAATATTTTGTATACATTGTTATTCAGTTCTTGTTGTTTTACCAGTGCTCCCCTCCTCTTTGTATAAATTGTCTTTAAGGATCAAGCTTAGATCCTACTGGGTGAGCAGCAGGATTGTGATACCCCATGAGTTGCCCCAAGTGGCATTGACCGTAGGGGACACCCGGAAGGTAGTATTGCACATTTAGTTCGTTTTTACCTCTTGATTATAATTGTATCTCTCGTGAGTTGGCGCCGTAGTTTTTTTTCTTCCAAGACTCTGGGGCCTTTGTCCTGCTGAAATGTGAATTTACTTCCCAGTTTGAAGGTAAAAAGCAAAAGCCACACTGGAGTGGTTAAACAAGAAGAGAATTAATGTTCTTTAGTGGCTCAGTCAAAGACCTGACATTAATCTAATCGAACATTTATGGAGACACTTGAAGATTGCAGTCCATTGACTATCTCCAACAAACTTATCAGAACTGGATCAATTTACCTGTGAAGAATGGGCAAAATTTGTTTTACCATCCTACTGTGCAAAGCCAGTAGAGACCTATCCAAAAATACTCATACGTAATTGCTGCAAAAGGTGCTTCTACCAAGTACGGACTTATGGGGTTTAATACTTATTCAACCAATCTATTTCATTTTGTACATTTCCTTTACTGACATTCAACCTCCTCAGCATATGTGTTCAGTTTAACCACTACAGCTTTGTAGCATTAAAAAAAAAACTGCATTATTTGTAATTCAACAAAATGTGACATTATTGGTTGGGGGGTAAATACGTCTGCAAACCACTGGATGTGGGGATTGTAGTAATGGGAGCATTTGCTACAGGTATGCATGCTTGCATCAAAGCATAAACTGAGTTTATAAGTAACACAAACAAAGAGTAGCGCTAATGAGTGTGAATGTGAATAGATAAGATTATTGTGCTAAAATCTAAATATTAAAATAAAGATTAGTGATAAGTGCAATATCAAAACAAACAATAATACTTATAAACCAAACCAATCATGTGATAAAACAGATGAATAGTCCAGTTCAGAGAACAGTCTGTATGGAGGAGGTCTGGCTTCTATTCGTGATCTCGCCTGATCACAGATACTTACAAAAGAAGAGAACCGCCAGCTCCATAGCACAATACTGTAAAATCAGGAAACTTTTTTCAAACTTGGAGTAGTCATCAGGACCTATATTCACATGGTGGGTAAAAAACACAATCTGTTGAGACAATCTGTAATTGCAGGTAGACGCCGGTATGACAGATACAGGTAGCCCAGGGTAATAGGTCAAATGCACCAGGTATTAGGGATGATATAAGGTCATGGATCAGTCTCTCACAGTCACCAAGATCTCTCAATAGAACCAATCCCAGCTGTACCGCAGCTCTGCTCCTAATAGCTGTGTAGTGCACTTAGCGGTATGCCCGTGCTGCAGAATTTCTATTACTACGTGACGCGCTGACGACAGGCGGGGTCAGCCCGGGACTGAGGTCTGAGACGCAAGCACCAGGAAATACCACACTTCCCTGCTACTTTTATCCCTCGTGTCGCCGCCATTACCTGCAGCTGGCTGATCTCAGTGCAGGCTGTTTGGACACCTCGTGGAGAGCCCGACCGAGGAAATTCTGCAGCAGGGGCATACTGCTAAGTGCACTACACAGATATTAGGAGCAGTGCTGCGGTACAGCTGGGATTGGTTCTATTGAGAGGTATTTTGGTGACTGAGAGACTGATCCATGACCTTATATCATCCCTAATACCTGGTGCATTTGACCTATTACCCTGGGCTACCTGTATCTGTCATACCAGCATCTACCTGCAATTACAGATTGTCTCAACTGATTGTGTTTTTTACCCACCATGTGAGTATAGGTCCTGATGACTACTCCATGTTTAAATAAAATGTCCTGATTTTACAGTATTATGCTATGGAGCTGGCGCTTCTCTTTTGTTTTTTGAGTTTATAAGTATTTTAGATTTTATAGGGTAAGATGTGCCTGTTGGGTTTACTTGAGCATTGTGGCAGGCTTTCCATTTTTGGTCCAAAATATGAAACAGAAGAACTCATCTTTTCTTCCTTCCTGCTCCTCCATGGTGGCAGTATACTGCTCTACACCAGTGTCCCTGTCCTGTGGAGTGCGACAGGGCTCTCTTATCTCCTATGTTGTTCGCAGTGTACATGCAGCTAATCAGCATAGCTTGGGTTATCACCGGTGTGCAGAAGATGCTCAACTCTATTTGTCCTTCGCACTGGGTACCAAGGACCCATTATCAGTCTGTCGAAGTTTATCTGAGCACCTTCAGTAGAGGAGTGCCAGTTGGTTGAGGTTGAATCCTGATGAGGTGCTCATGGTTGATGATCACCGTCGGAAAACAACAAGACTGCCGCTAAATCTGCCTTAATCCTGAGGATTCCCAATTGCTAAACTATCAGTGTGCAGAATCTTCATGTTCTTTATTGTGACGACCCTTAAACATTAGGGTTCATTCATGATCAAATCTTCATTCTTCCACCTCAGAAACAAATATAGCCAGGGTTAAACACTATCTCCCCCAGAGGATCTTACTGTGCTTGCCTTTATGTCCTCACACCTAGACTACTGCAAAGCACTCTACCTGCAGCTGGTGCAGAATGCTGCGGCCAGGTTGGTAACTAACCAAATCTGTTTTTTGCCACGACACCTGTTCTCTGCACTGTAAGATGGTGAATTTATTTCAAGATTGGCTTGTTGACATTCAAAGCACTATACAGCATGACCAGGGTCCTAGCTATCTGCAAGAGCTTCTAGTTCCCTACACTCACTTCAATCTGCAGGTGAAGGACCAACAGTTACCAGTTCAGAATCTCCTTGACTTTCTTTGGGGCCAGAGTTTTAAACCACACTGCTCTTAACTCTTTGCCTTGTACAGTTAGAGAGGCCCCCTCTCTGGAAATCTATACATAAAAAGCTCAAGACCTACCCGTTTACCCAGGCATTTAATAACGACAGTACCCTCTCATCCTGTATTGCATCTTCCCTTGTGTTTGGTCTTTTATAACCGTAATTGTTCCCTTCCCTCCACGCGCCCTTTTGTACTTTAGTGCTATGGAGTCCCAGTGGGAGAAAAGCAATATATAAATAAAATTGTTAAGACTCCACTGAAGGCTACGAAGTTATTACTACTGTGAATGATTGAGACTGCAATGGGAGGGGCTCAAGCTTCCAATGAGGAATATATTGTCAATGATGTCTTAAGGGTACTGAATCACCTACACTGTCCCATATAATATCAGTGGCAGTCATCTATGCTTGGAAGCCTGTTTATTAAGGGCTCAGTATCATGATTGGATAAAGTGACATGAAGATACGGAAAAAAAAAAATTTTTAACGACGTTTTTCAAAGGAATAATGATAACATACAAAAATCAGATTTTTATTATTAAAAAAAAAAAGCTATTGCATAATGTAAACATCACGCAGAAACAACATTTTACAACACACATTTGTTAACGGGAACCAAAAAATGTGATGGTTAACAAAGAGCAAATATATACATAAATAGCAGTGTTCAGGTAAAAGAAATAAAAAAAATATATATCTTTTCTGATCATAGGTGATGTATATATTTCACCAAGCTACTGAATATAATGAAATTGCAACGTACAATAGGTGAAAGATGTACTAATCAACGAGAAAATGTACACAAGTATTTAATTGTAAAATTAGCACAGTGCAAAAATACTGTTCAAAGTAGTCACAGTGTTATATGTATCATAGAAACTGAAAGCATAAGCTTATTTTCTGATAATATACAATATAAAAAAAACATGCATAGTTGAAACAAAAAAAGCTTGATAAAAACCACTAGACTGGGCTAGCCAACTCCAGTCCTCAAGGGCCACGAAACAGGTCTGGTTTTATGGATATCCCTGCCTGTTGGTGGCCTTTGAGGATGGGAGTTGGCCACCCCTAAACGATCTCCTACACATGGTGCTATCAGGACTGGCATTCCAAATTAGTACCCAATTAAGTCAATTGCAATTATCGGTACAATGGGTAAAATGTATATATATTTTTCATTGTTTGAAAGTTTAGCATTGCAGTCTTGACTTTCGCTGCCCTTATTTTTCCTGCCACTCTGATTATGTCTCTCCTAAATGGCCATCAAACAGGAAGTTGGGGTGTCTATACAGCGGATTACATGAACAGTGGGTTGGCACAAAGGCTGACAGTCGCACCAAATGATTTGGGAATTGATATACTGGTATGTAACAAACGTCTCGTTTCTATATATTCCATTTTTGGCTGCCATATACTAAGCCCGGTCCCGGGATTACACATTGCAATGAGAAAACCATTGACTTGTAAGATTTCCAGTAGCATCTATATCAGAAATGGGCAACTCAGTACTCAAGGGCTACCGTCAGGTCGTCAGAATATCCCTGCTTCAGCACAGGCGACTCAGTTAAAGATTGCCCCATCTGTGCTGAAGCAGGGGTATCCTGAAAACCTGACCTGTTGATGGCCCTTGATGACTGAAGTTGTCAAACCTGATCTATATACATGATGGGGGAAATGAGCCTACAAGTTAAGGAAAACCGCAACTTATAATAATATAATGCATAGGGAAGCACTTGTTTAGAAGACTGCAGTATCAATACCCCCAAAACACAGCTCATTTGTACAGTATATCTACATTAAGATATTGCTGTGTACAGAAGAAGGCGGTGTATGGAATGCATAGAAAAGAAGGGGTGTTTAATTCAGATAACACATTTATCAGACACACTGTACATAATAAATGGATTTAACTCATTTAGCAGATATAGTATCTGATTAGTAATTATACATATTGTAAGCATGTGATCCAACCCCCGTTCAATTCTCTAAGTAATATAATGATCTGAAAGGTCTGAATTTTGATCAATTGAGAGAAAGCAACACAATGGGAACCTGCTCAGGAAACGCCCTTCTGTCTACAGTACAAGATAAAATGACTGGGAACACAGGGAAACTCAGACAAACCAAAAGGAAAACCCTACTGCATACTGTTATATAGAATTCAGGATAATCTCCTAAACAAATGCGTTAAAAAAAAAATCAAACCTCTTTTGGTCATGGGTATTGCGAACCGACTCAATCAATAAAACAAACTGGCTAGTGAATGTGAATTACATTGAACATTCAGGGTACAGAATTTTAAAAAATGTAGTGCAAAAATATTTATATATCAGAATAGTAAGTATTAAACTCTGCTTTTGGACTCGAGTCACTATGCCAAAAAAATAATCAACTCCGGTCCTAGGTGCCATAACCCCTCTGTCTGCTTCAAATGGAAATCACTGTATCCACAAGTGATAGACACACAGTCTATGTAACCAGCCACCTTTGGAGAGAAACGAGGGCATTTTCATGTTGTGGTCTTTACATCAGTGTACTAAAGTGCTTCCTCCCAAAATCCCACCACGGGCAACAATTTGGAGCTTGGGAAGTGTCAGTCATTTCCCGGTGCATGCAATATAATGGGATGTATTGAATTCGGAATCACTGTTGCACATTCTCACCCGCCCTTTTATTGTGCTAAACAAATCTGCCAAGTATGACAGCATAAATGTCTGACGTTATAAATTGGTACTAGATGGTATTAACTAGCTTCTTACAGTGATATAACCATGGCAAAATAAATAATTACGCATTGTGCCAAAATACACTTTTCTATATATTGAAACATGCCCCATAATTTCCCTAAAGCAACAGACCTCAATTAAATCCCCTATCACTTTCTATTTGTAGGTCGAAGGCAGCAATTACCCCCTATCAGCAGCAAATCGTATGATCTGGGCATGTGTTATAACAAAAAAAACAAATCAACCCCCCCCCCCTGGATATTTCATAATGAATGTTCTTGATGAGGTGTACATTAATAAATATCTAAACCTACAGCTGATACCCACGTCAAAAGAAAAACGCCATTCAAGAAGTTCTCTCCCCCCTTATTTATTTATTTTAAACCAGGATGCGATCCAAGGATTCCCTGGTTTCCAAAATACACACAGGCAAAAGCAGTACGCTGCAGTGTCCCCCCCCCACCCTCCCGGGGAAACAAAATGGCACTTTAAATCTCCTACAGTATGTCATGAGGGCCAGTAAAAGGACGCAATGTAATCCGTAGCAGCTTTCTATTAGCCCGCGTGATGTGGGAGGGGATTTACAAACCAGTAAGTACCGGTGGTCCGTTACTGGTCTGCATCGCAGGAACCAGGGGACCCCTAGAGCGGAATATAACACGGTTCAGATCCGGAGATCCCCCTCCTGATTCCCACACTAGTATAAAAAAAAAAAAAGCCTGAAAAAGTGGTCTGGTACCGAGAGCTGATGCTTAAGGCCACACTTATAGTACCGGGGGCGGCGACGGTCAGGTGACGGTTGCTGGGAAATCAAATAGAGATGACTTCCAGCGATCACGACCAAGCCGTCGCGCCGCGCTTACTATAAGCGCACGCGACGGTGATAATGCATGTTTTGCCGCAACGTAGCGTCGCCGGCACTATAAGCGCAGCCTTAGGCCCCGCTGTCTGCGCTGCACGCGCGCCTGCCAGGTTCCCCGGTCTGCAGTGAGCTGACCAGGGGAAAGAACAGGGGCGTGGCCATGATGTCACCCAGCAGCTTCGCCCTCATTGGCTGAACTGCCGGGTGGGGTGGCCCAACGCTCCGTCGCTAGTACAGAGCACAATTTTCCTGATTGCAGGAAAAAATGGCCGCGCAGTGCGGCAGCCACCCCTTGCAGTGGCCCCAGCCCCATTGAGGGGCAGCTCTTGTCCCCACAGCGGGCACTGCAGAATCTTCCTAATATTTTATTTTTCAGCCTATATATAACGAAGAACATTATTTATTAGTCAATATATTTGACGAGTTTAAAAAAAAAAATACAAAAAAACAAGATAAGAAATTTAATTGAGGGCAGGGATTGTAATGAACCGCTAAATGTGGGTTTAACTTTTTGGCGAGATAGATTAAACCAGATTAACCCATATCTGCTTTAGTGTTCCCGATGTAAATTACATCTATCAAAAGCCATTTAAAATACTTATGCTCCTCAGATGTCTGTTTTCAAGCATACATATTTAACCAAAGACCCCTAATGCTGCCATCTTGCGGGTCCTATACGAGACTGGACAGTTAAGAACAGTATACAGGCATACCCCGCTTTAAGGACACTCACTTTAAGTACACTCGCGAGTAAGTACATTTCGCTCAATAGGCAAACAGCAGCTCACGCATGCGCCTGTCATCACGTCCTGAACAGCTCCCTACCTGTACCGAAGCTGTGCACAAGCGGGGAGACTATAGAGCCTGTTACACATGCGTTATTTACATCAGTTATGCACGTATATGACGATTGCAGTACAGTACATGCATCAAAAGTGGGAAAAAGGCAGTGCTTCACTTTAAGTACATTTTCACTTTACATACATGCTCCGGTCCCATTGCGTACGTTAATGCGGGGTATGCCTGTATATAATCCCCTTGGCTTGTTCACCTGTGGTAATCTTTAATATGAGCAGGACACTTCAGCAAATTACATTTTACAGGTCTAAATAAAATGAATGCTGAACTGAAGTTAAACTTCTGTTGCATAAAAAAAATGCTCTATTAGGCATGGAGAATTCTAGTAGCCGTACTGATGCTGGAAATGTATATGCTTAACTCTGACGATATCACATTCTATATAAAGAACACATACAATATAAGCAGTTCCATTGTTTCTTTTTGGTGGAATGTGGTCGTATATGTTGTGATTCCTATAGAAACGATGTGATATTCTGCATTATTACAGGATATGTTGCGTTTCCATAGGGAAATAATGACGCCTACTACATTAGTATGTAACCATAAGGCTTAGTCCATAGAGGCTGAAGCCGCGCGGAGGCGCACTGAGGCTGAGGGAAAGCAGTGCTTTCCCTGGCCTTAGAGCGCGCGCCGTCCGTGGGCGTGTCTGGGGGGCGGGCCAGTGACGTCACGGAGCTGGTTCGCCCTCATTGGGCGAATCGCTCACGTGACCGGCCTTTCGCTCCGGCGAGCTCAAAAACTAAAGATTTCTTAAGACACGTTTCCGCAGGCGTGCGGAAGCGTGCGCGAGCCCCTGCTAAAGCCGCTCTCATTGCGGCTGCATGGGCTCAGTGCCGAGCAGCAGCGCGCCTCAGCACGGGCGCTGACCATGCCCGAGGCCTAAGGTGTAATGGTTTAAAAATGAACCAAGCTCTTGGTTCTTTGCTAAACCACCTCCGAAGGGCAAATTGAGTAAGAGAGGAGGGGGAATTGAGTAAGAGAGGAGGGGGAATTGAGTAAGAGAGGAGGGGGAATTGAGTAAGAGAGGAGGGGGAATTGAGTAAGAGAGGAGGGGGAATTGAGTAAGAGAGGAAGGGGAATTGAGTAAGAGAGTAGGGGGAATTGAGTAAGAGAGGAGGGGGAATTGAGTGTGAGGGTTAGAGAGGAGGAACAGAGAGTTAGAGAGGATTGTGAACAGTGAGAGAGCTACAGAGGAGCATCGAATGGGAGAGGCTAAGGTGAGAGAAAGGGGAGGGGGAAGTGTGAGAGTTAGAGGAGGGAGAGAAAGTTAGAGAGGAGCGAGAGGGGGTGAAAGAGTAAACGAGAACAGGATAGTTAGAGAGGTGGTGTTGGAACAGTTACAGGAGGAGCGGAGAGAGTTCTAGAAGGGGGAGAGTTAGAGGAGGGGCTAAGAGAGTGACCGAGGGGGGGCCTTTAAAACGGTTTTGCAGGGGGGCCCAAAAATTGTAGTTACGCCACTGTGTGAACATCTAATTAAAATCATTGTATTACCGCTTCAAAAATCTTTATACAGTAGATCTAAACGCATCAAAACTGTGGATATACAAACACACACACTTAGCTGTTTGCATACATACATTTGAGGAATTCTTGGCTGGATTTTTTCCCCCATACAGATGCAGATCTGGGAATTATATATTATAGTACTTTTTCATAGTTTCAGGCACAATTTAAATGAAAAGGACTACACAGGGGCAGTCCACACCTTTACAGAAGTCGTATATTAAAAAGGGATCTACATAACCTAACGAAAATTTGGGTTGGATTAAAATGTAGGTAGCAAAAACCTGCAAATGACAGAGTTGTTTTTCAGTGAGAAGTGTATATTCAGTGCTAGAAAACAAAACAAAAAAAAACAATGGTACATTAAAAGGTGGACAAATAAATCTGAATTTAAAATAAGTAGATGAACTGAGTAGATAACAAGTGTGTTATATATTCACATATAGTGAGAGAGTGTGAGTGTGTCCAAGCCTCAGGTGTAGTAAAGCAATTGTAAGGCAAAAAATTGCTCCACATACATCAACGGAACTGCACCAATTTGCCTTCATATACAGACCCCGCCAAATGTTTCACTATAGATTGTTTCAATTTCTATATGTATTAGGCATGTAGAATGATAATTCCTGAACTACAGCAAGTAAATCCTAATTTAGTTTGGGATAAGAAGGTTTTAGTCTTGGTCTAAAACCCCATCACAGCTGCCCACTATGCACTGAATACAATTGTGTGCCCAGACCCAATACATAATGTCTGGCCAGCGTTCAGTAAAGCAGCGTTTCATGCAAACATAGCAATTTGAAACAGATCGCAATAGATTATCCCCTTCAAACATTTTACTCTTAATCATTAGCTAACTGCAGGTCTTGGATTCCCAAAGTCATTGGATGCATTTTGGTGCTGCTCGTTTTGGTAACAATGATTATATGCACATCTCCTATATTTAGAAAAGCACGAACTATGCAAATGGTCACAGGGAGAAAGGGAGACATTTGTGTAAAAATTATATTCCTGTACCTGACCCATTGCTTGGAATTAACATTGGTTGAACGTATGCAATTAGGAGCTGAAATCTCACATGGTCAAATGTAACCCTAATGGCCTACCGTATTTAACACATTAGCACTGTACAGTATATGCCCCTTAGCTCCTACTCACCTGGCTGTTCGTATGAACAAATGCAACCTACTTGATGGACCCTGCAAATGTGAATGTTTAGAGCAGGAGTGGAGAATGCTAGTCCACAACGGCCACCATCAGGTCAGGTTTTCAGGAGATCCCTGCTTCAGCACAGGTGGCCCAGTCGTTGACTGATTTCAGCAACCTGTGCTCAAGCAGGGATCTCCAGAAAACATGACCTGTTGGTGGCCCTTGAGGACTACAGTTGGCCGCCCCTAGTTTGGATGCTTCTAGGACTAGAAATGCTACAGTATGATGAGCCCTTTACATTTGGAGTTCTTTCTTCACTATACCAATCCACATAAGAGAATGTATAGCTTTGTTCAAAGACACATCCAAGTGCTGCAAATAACGTTCAACAGAAAAGCATTTTGGGTGAATTACCAGCTCTGAATAATGTATTATTCGTGCAGGACATATTTATTCTTAGCCAGCATATTTGGACCAAGTAGTCAAGCAAACTGTATGTTTTGACGCACCAAGTTTCAGTTAACTGTATAACATGATACTTTAATCCGAACACTAGTCAGTAAACTACCTGTATATACTCTATAACCTGTAATGTGGTGCCTACACTTTCTGCCAACATGATCTGACCTTAAAACGTAAATGCACGGTTTACATTACTTTACCTAGATAAAAGGTAATTGAAGGGAGATTGAGGATTAACTTTGTCATCCAATAAAAGACATGTTTTTTGGCACAATAACTCGGAAAAAAAAAAAAAAAAAAACGACTTTATATAAAATTATATTAATTGCCTTAATATATAAAAATCAAAAACATTTGATTAAAAATATCTTAAAACCACTTCCAACATACACATATTACATTAAAAAAAATGTGGTTCAATGTAGAAGATATTCAACTTCTTACATAAATTACTAAAACGATTTCAGGAAAAATAAATTAACTTGTACAAAAAACATTTTTCGGGTCGCCAGAGACCAGACCTCTCCGAACACGAGGTCCTGACGCAAAAAGACGGACGTTTAAAAAAAAAAAAAGAAAAAAACAGTGTCGGAGGCAGAATATGATCAGGAGTCTTCTCTGAGTATTCGTCACACGGGGGTTCCGATCTCAAAACATATCATATGAGTCTGGAGCTTTCAAGAAACTGGATGAGCACTTGATAGACAAATTTATACTGTGCAATAGTCTGAATCATGAACATCCTTTGTTCTCGGAGATGTTTCAACATTGCTGGAATTTCTACCCTCTGAAATTGCAAGAAAACAGAATGAAATTCTTTTATAGACTGGTTGCTTTTTTAAAGCAGCTGTGCTCAACTCCAGTGCAGTTATTAGTTTATTTGTAGGGTATTAATGTTGCATATTAATCCCTTTGGTGCCTGTATACATTCCCTTGTAATGCATTGGTAGCCTCAGCCATTAAAGGGGTCGAATAATAATTTGGAACAATGGGGTTTTGTAAGAAATCCTATTACATAAGCCTACGGAAAAGTGTGATATCTTCCACCCCATAAGAATTGGATCGCGTGATGCAATTTTCATGTCTCAAATTAATTAAATATTGCTAACCATTTATGAAGAAATAATGCTTAGTGAATACTGTGAACATCGACCTTTAGTGAATCTAGGCCATTGAGCACTATGGCCAAACCTGCGATCGACAAGCAATCCTAAAATTATTCTTCATTGGAGATTGATCTAATTTTTCCCTCATTCAGCTTACCGGTAGCATTCAGATTGCCGCTTCCCAGGTGCCCAACCTTACATTTATTTATCAGGGTTAAAACCACAAGGTCCATTCTCTGATTTTCAATGAATTTTAAAGGGTGGGTGGAAAAATAAATAAATCAATTATATATATATATATATATCTTAATATATAAAATCAAAGGTTGGTACTAGCTGCGGTGAATGTGATTGGTCCGTGGCCAACCCGACTGTCATTGCCCAAGAGGTACGCCCCACTGTGACACACACCGCCCACACGACTGTCATTGGGCAAAACTTACACTGACATCACTGACACACACCTACTTCACTGTCACACACTTGCACTGACAGCATACCCCCACAGAACCCCTGCAGAGTCCTTGGTAAGTTCATCTCACACTCTCACCCCTGTGTGTACACACACACACACACACAACATTTTAATATGTCCTGTTTCATTAAGATTTTCTAAAATGGCCGCAACACCAACTGACATGTGCGCTCCGCACATGCATATCTCTATGCGCTCCTCTCAAATCTCCCTTTCTCTATACGCTCATGCACAAGTGTCGCTACATTCAATGGCCACTTTCACAATATGTCCCGTTTTCTATTTATTCCCCATCCTGTGTAAAGTATATTATTAATTTTCATTAAATCATCACCGCCAGCCACGCTGTGCATTTCTTGCTTTACCTACGCACTTACCAATTATTTATGTCCCGTTTTCTATCTGCGCTCCGCAACAGCAACCAATTATTTATGTCCCGTTTTCTATCTGCGCTCCGCAACAGCATATCTCCGCACCGGCATATCTCTATACGCTCTGCTCAACTGTTAAATTATTCACTACTTCTCACCCCCTCTGCTGGGCACTCCCGTAAGGTCACACAAGATGGCAGCGTTGCCAATACTGAGGCGGTCTGTTCCCGCCCAGCTCCTGTCAGGTGCGTGTTTTCCCGCCCAAAGACCCGTCACTGTCCAGCGCTCACCCCCTGCCTCCCTCCCCCCCCCTCGGCGCGTGACGGTTGCTCCCTCTATCAGAGAGGCTACAGGATTTACCCACGCTGCGGGGTCAATCAGAATCCAGACATAGCCAGTCGGTGTGTCAATGTCACACAGAGTGGGCGGACATGCTTTGTGTGGGGTGAGGGCCACCCTCTGTCTATAATAAACACTCATGGCTACCAGCCCCCTTATAAAAAAGGCCTCACCTCCCTCCCCAGCACTCACTCACCTCACCTCCCACTGTCCCCCCCTCCTGTCTTCTGTCCCCCCCCCTCCTATCCCCCCCACTCCTGTCTTCTGTCCCCCCCCCTCCTATCCCCCCCCTCCTGTCCACTGCCCCCCCCTCCTGTCCACTGCCCCCCCTCCCTCCTGTCCACTGTCCCCCCCCCTCCTGTCCACTGTCCCTCCTTCCCTCTGGGGGCTGGGAGAGGGGGAGCACACAAATAGGGGGGAGAGGAGGGAGCAGGAAATTTAACTCACGGGCAACGCCGGGTCTCTCAGCTAGTATATATATATATATGGAACAGGATTATACATTTTCTCAGCTCTCCCCAGGGAAAGTTGCATGTTTTTCCCTGCTCTGATGCAGCCAGAGCTGTGTAAACTGCTACATTATCGTTACAGATCTCCTCTTTACACAGCCACTAGTTGGTTGTCCTGGCAACCTCCCAACCCTTATAGCCAGTGTTCGACAAACCTATACATTTGCACGCCCCGGGCGAGTGGATTTAACATCGTGGCGAGCTCCTATTGGCCTAAGCAGCACACGTGTGGTACTAGGTGGCGAGTAGATTTTTTTGTTCGGCGAGTAGATTTTTTGGTGATTTGTCGACCACTGCTTATTGCCATAAGGTTGGTTTAGCCCAGCTCCCCTGCCCCTTTCTGGTAGTTAAATTGGTCCTCAGACAGTTCCTGTCTGACAGGAAAATTGTACTTCCTTTCCTTACTAGCAGCCTAAGTGACTACACCCTTCTTCCATTCACTCCCTCTGCAAAGGCAATCCTTTTTTGACCTCCCCCCCCATAACAAGGCATCTTCATCTTAGAGAAGCACTCTCTCACTGCAGAACACCTTCCGAGCCATATGTCATTCTCCTGACAACAGATTTCTGCCAATAACATCATTAACAAGTACCTTTTATTTCTGTAACTCCCACAATAAAGTTGAAGAAAATAGACAGAGTGTGTGCTTTCAAAAGGGGACGAGTTAAGCTATCTGGACTCATTCATATCCTACATGTGACCCTGGTTCCAGAATATATATATATATTTACAAAAAATGCCAAGTTCCGGTCTGATTTCTGTGTGTGAAAATACTGGTCAATGTCCCTCACCTCATTGTGCTCCAAACACCGAATCATTAGTTCTGTCAGAACAACCACACCGGTTCTCCCAACACCAGCGCTGCAGTGAACTACAATGGGGGGATTGCAGTGGTTGCTCGTGTCCAGCATACTGTTGGCATGACGACGCACTGACTGGATCTCTTCCAAATAGGCTGTGAAACAAAAACGTACGAGAAAATGTCGGGCAACATGTAAAACAAGAGTGTTGAAGAGGAGGAAATATTATGTTCTTAAAATCTTACACAAAAATCCTTGGACTTCTTCTGGACAGCCATGGTCTGGCCAATCCGTAAACTGCAGGTGCCACACGGTCCTCTCTTGACCTGATAAAAGATGTTTGACCTTTAACCCTGTGGTCGCATAGCAACCAGAATCTGTACGGAAGTTGGTGGTCACCTTAAACTTTCCGTAAGTAGCAGAGTTGTGCCTGGATCCAAGCTTAGGCCAATAACGGTGACTCCTCGCTCTTCCTTCTTCCTGCGAAATAGAAACAGATACATGAGAAGTGGCAAAAAAAATATATATATATATATATTAAACTATCAGCGCAGGCTTCATAGTGTAAAATTTATTAAAACAAAGGGGGTAAAAAAAAAAAGAAGAAAAAAAAAAAAAGAGGAATACAAAATTATACAAACAACAACAAGAGTTCATAGAAGTGTATACATTTGATGTGCAAATTGGATATTCATTAGCAATGCCCCCAAAAGTGTGTAGTTTAGGGCAGAGGTGCTCAACTCCAGTCCTCAAGCCCCCTCAATAGGTCAGGTATTCAAGATATCCCTGCTTCAGCACAGGTCGCCCAAGCGGTCCTTGCTTCAGCACAGGTGGCTCAATCAGTCCCTGCTTCACCACAGGTGGCTCAATCAATCAGAGGCTCAGTCTTCGACAGCCTCTGATTGAGCCACCTGTGCTGAAGCTGGGATATCCTGAAAACCTGACCTTTTGGGGCGGGGCGTGAGAACTGGAGTTGGTCCCCCCCCCCCTAGTTTAGGACACCAAAGAGGTCTGTGAACAAATAAGTTGTAGCAATTGGCAAGTGTGCATGTACCTACTGTACGCACATTCCCCGCTCGATCTGAGCCTCTATACTGTGAGAAGCATTCACTGCTCCCACGGCTGTTGTCAAAAGGAACAGGGTTTCTTCTGCTTTTCCAAAATCATTAAAAAAAACAACACGTTTCCTTTTAAAACGTTTGAGTGGGGAGCAAAATGTGTGGACAGATGTCGAATCTACACTCACTGGCAACACATCATACAATAGATAAAAACACAAAATGTAGAGGAAAAATAATCAATTTGTTTAAGGAAATGGCTCTAGTCTGTGCTCCCATCGTAAAGTTGAACAGACCCCAGGTGACTGATGTTGTGCTGCGGTTTGAAAAAACACAGCGCACCGACCCCAGACGGCAGTGGAAACAATTCGCTGTTTCATTTGGCAAGAGATGAAACCTATTATAAGAAAGGACCGTTCTAGGAGAATAACAGCTACTGGAGCCGTTACAGTCGATAAGAACGCTGGAATGCGAGGGGCTGTCTGCGAACGGACTGGCAACGGGAGACCATCCGAGTTTCCACCAATAAACACAAGAAAACAACGTTTTAGGACTCACTGGAAATATATCTTTGTTATGTTTAAAAAACACACAATTCCACACTAAAAAAAAAATCAAAAAAAAAAATCACAATCTTCACCATGGAATACTAAATAGAAGTTAGGGGGATTAACCGCTTTATTGAGGAGAAACACTTGTGGGTTCATGTCCTATCGCATTTTGTTGTCTTCTTAAGACAAACACACAATAAATACAGACACATTTTTTTTTATTTAACCCCAAGTTAAATGTAAATGCACAAACCTCTTCAGCTGTAAGCATGGCGATCACATTCACACCCTGCTCCCACACCATGTGCCAAAAGTCGTGAAATGTATGAGGCAAAGGTCCTTGGGTGGCTATGTAGTGCCATTCCTTTCCACCTACTGCCACCTGTATTCCAAAGACACCGCATGGGTTAAAGGCGTGCGGCCATGTGGCTGGCCAAGCAACCTGTCATACCATTTAAACACTCTAATTGGCCGTCTTAGACTAATCTAACAGTGCTAAAAAGCAAAGATTGTCATTTTGCTTCTTTGGAAATTATTTACAAATTACATTTCTAAGGGACCAGACGGGTTTGTCAATCAAGTGTTTTCTTTACTCAGCTCATCCCTGTCCTCAAATACACAATAAAGATAAGGGGACAGGTGTAGAGGGGTTAGGGGGTTCTGGCTGCAATTGTCAAATCAGACATCAGACATCCCTCACTGGAGTTACACTTTAAGTGTTCAGAATGTAATTTATTAGATATGCTAAAAATTGTAAAAGCAAAACCGTGTGCGCAAATTCCTACTACAGTATAATACAGCTTAGCACATAAAACATGCACGTTAGAATAGACAGACGTGTTTAGTAAACCAAAATGAGAATTCTTCGCAGATAAAATGATAGCGCACATAGCTTTTGAAGCCTCACAGGTCCCGATCACGGTCACACTAATTCAAGACCTGTGCGATTTCTTTAGACTATTATATCATCTCATGTTGTGCTACCAAAAAGGTATGACAACCAGCAAAAATGCATACGTAATATACACATCTGATATCCCTTTCATTGGTCAGGTTTTGTAAAAGCTCCTTTGCTTCTCTAATAATTGCCAAATTGGACATATACCCAGTATACCCGATGTTACCTTTATATGGGAAGCATTGATGTAGCCTGTATGGTTGTCTTTGGTTGGCACAAGCTCCACTCGGTTCTCTTCGTAAGGAATAACTTCCCGAACGCGACTGCGCTCTACATTTTCGGGCAACATTGCCGTGGTGAAGACACCATCCGCCTTTCTCTTTGGAATCTGCTCGTACTCGGTAAACACCATCCCCTCCTCCAGCTTCTTTCTCAAGGTCGTACACTGCAAGGTCTGCAAAGAAAATGCATGGGCCCAGCTCGTGACTTGCCCACGGGATCACATCGCACCCTGTAATGCTCTTTCCCTGGCTGCATTCGCTCAACCAACGGCAAAAAGTCATTTTGCAGAACTGCGTAAAAACAAACTTCTGTTTGATTGCAAATGTGATCAAAACTATGTTTTACGTTTCATTACTCTAGTACGTGCAAAAAAATGACAAATATTTTCTAAGAAACAGTGCAATATACTGAAATCTTGTCTTGCGAAGGTTCATTTCATATTTATTAAACAGTTCTTTTTCATAAGATACCTTAGCGCACTAGAAGACTGACTCTGGACAGCCCAAATGTAATAAACATTGATGTTGTGTGGTTGTTATATCCCTACTCATTCTCTTCCTCGCCTCACAAGACCCTACTCTGATTTTAACATCTACCTTAACACCATTCCATCCACCCCCCTCACGTGTTGTTCTTTAGCAAGTCTTCATGGGATGGTGACATCCTTCATTTTTGTTTCCACTTAAGCAACCTTCTATATCTGTGATTCCCAACAGGAGGTTTGGGAACCCCCGGGGTTCGCTCGCCAAAAATGTAATGTTGTATCCCCTTGCGGGGTCTACGCTCTCAGTAAGGCCCCAAACTGCACCTTTGAGTTGGTGGTATATCTGTCAACTAAAGCAGCAGCTTCCAAAGTCTCTCCCCACAATGCTTTGCATCCACAGTGGCAAGGTATTGTGGGACGTGACTCCTACTGCGAGAGGTTCCAGCTATACCACCCATGCTGTCCGCACACATTGAAGTGCAGTTTGGGGCTTTGTTAAGCGCGTTTCCCTCTATGAGCACAGGACACTAGACTGCTTCGAATCGGTCAAACTATTTTGTTAGCAATCGTCCGACGAGTGGGAAATAAGATTGAATAATAAGGGGTTCGCAGAGAGGTGCACAATGTAAAAAAGGTTGGGAACCGCTGCTCTATAAGATGGTATTTAAATTATGTACGTGAGCAACACAAACGCAGGGTTACAATATATGATGAAGGGTGCAGCTCTGCGATCCAGCAACGAGGAAAGGGAATTTAAGATCCTTAATTTCTCATCTAGAAAAAAATTATTTGCAACAGGTAGGTGGGCCAAGTGGTTCCTATCTGTCATCAAATTCTCTGTTTCCCTCCAACAACATAAGAATGGAGGGGAGGGGTAAGGGAGGTGAGGCAACTTGGAGGGGGGGAGAGGAAGGTTAGGCGTGAGGGAGGAGGGGGAAGGGAGAGGGGAGGAGGGGAGGAGGGAGAGGAGGGAGAGGGGAGGAGGGAGAGGGGAGGAGGGAGAGGGGAGGAGGGGAGAACGGGGAGGGAGAGGGGGGAGGAAGGAGAAAGGAAGGGGAGAGTAGGGAAAGAGAGGTAGAAAGATACACCATTGACTTATACACCTCTGAATAGATAAACCTATATGCCACATAGATGTACCTGTGAACACCTATGATACCTGGAAAATATGGAAACAGAAATATGCAAATATATTCAAATTATTTAAATTTGCATATTTACCTGGGAAATTCGTTAACTGAAATCTGAAGTATATATTACAAAGATTCAAATTGGCATATTGCCTGGGCATCTCCACACGTGGAATATAGATTAATCCATTTGGAGGTTTACAAGTCAATGCTCCCTTCTCCCCCAACCCATAACCCATCTTCTCCCCTCCCCAGAAGTCCTATTTTAGTGTCTGGATGGAAGTATCACCAAGACCTAGATACTATCACATTATTTGAAGAGAACACTTCATTATCCTGAAATACGATGACGTTATCCCTACACTAATGAGCTGAATTACAGCCGTTATATCTGCATATGATTACCTTCATGTATACGGCGTTAACTCGGAGATAATGGCCATTCCTATTAAAACAATGCTCGAGTAGATGAGATGTCAACTTTGACTGTTCTTATTTCGTTATATCTGTTTTACACTCCTCTGGTCCCCAATCTGCATTTCATCCATTGCTACACCCCATGTCTTTTGCCCAGGCACCCCTCCTCCATGCCCACTTTCCATCCCTACCATACGTGAAAGCCCCCCCTCTGAAGATGTTCTACCTCTTGAATTTAGTGCCCGTTACCATACTGTAGATTAGGCAGCAAAGCCAATTTTGTATAAAACGGAGGTGGTCACAAACTTACAGCAACCACGTGCATCATATGCGCGAGACACCTGTAGTACCCATTACAAATCATAACTAGATGCATTCGGACCGGAAAACCCCACAGATTTACACATGCAGAATAAAATAAATAATGCTGAACGGAGACACATCTTACCCGCTCATCCATTGGCACTGTGTCATCCTGCCTGTCCTCGGGCATGGGAATTCTGGAAACAGAGAGCCCATTCAATGCTGCCAACATCAACGGCCTCTTCTGCGCCTCCAGGGCGGCCATCTCTTTCTTTTCTAAATTCTTTTGGCAAGAAAATATATGGGTTTTTCGTTTTTTCCCCCCATCTTCACAGGTTTTGCCAGCAAATATTTGAATGGTTTAAATCTTACGATCAAAAACAGGCTGATGCGGGCAATGTTGCTGATCACAATTAATAAAATAAATCCAGACCTGTATTTTCAAATATCTCCTGATCAATTTGCACAAACCTTTAGCAGATCCGCCTTCCAAAGTAGTGCTTGAATTTGTTAAATCGGATGATTCGTTTCGAACCTTATACTCCATAATAGCCCATCAATAAACGTACGATTAGAAGAAGATCAATCATCATACATTAGGCAATTTTGCCATTTGAAGTATTCCCCCTGCATTATTATATATTCTGAAAATCTTTATAGCGCCTCAATGTCAGGGCTGTCAAAAACAATAGCAAAACCAATGGGGGGGAGGTGGGGTTACGTAAATTTGGTTCTGGCCGTGCAGTCCCAGGTGGTAGGAAAAAGTTATATGCAAATGAGGCCAACACCTGCTCATCCGATTCTCCTACCTGAGAGGCGAGATTTCCGTCACTTTGCATCACATTGTGTGGAGTTGTATGCAAATCAGATGCCAAAGCGTGTGATTTTTATGCATAGATAATTCCTAATGAATACGGTGAAAACACCACATTTTTATCATGTCAAATTGCATGCCGTTTTGGGGCGATTTTGCAGTGAAAATGTCAGTGTTTAATATATAGACCCATAAAGCCTTTTCCCCTAAAGTCCTTTTATTTGTCTGTTTTGACATACTTTGTATGGCCCTGAAAACTGCCTCAAAAATTACACTCTTAATGTTCCGTTTTCCAATAACTGGACACTAAATATTTGGTAGCAAACTTAGGCTTCAGCTGATTAATGTTTCATGTACTGTACCTTGCCTATAATGTGGTGAAGTAATGAAGTAACTATGTGAGCTATAAGTCACATTTGTTTGATTTAGTTTTTATTTCAATGTACATTTTAAAGGTTTACTGGCTATGCACTTCTATAACCCCAGGCTGTGCTGAAAAGCTGTGTAATGCGGCAGGCATAAGTTTATAGGGGTCCATGTTAAAATGGACATGAAGCAAAAAAGTGACAGTGTGTGCTCATTTACATGTCATTTCCCAGAATCCCTGGCTGCAGTGGAAGCAGGGTTGCAGACCCGTCACATGTGAATGCACCCCAAGTGGCATTTTTATATTTACTGTAATTCCATGTAAATATTTATGTAAATGTTGGCTTCAGTAACTGTTACTAGTTCAAATCTCTAAGCATGCCAAACCCACCAGACAATGTACTGTTTCATGTTCTGGAGCCGTCGCCTATAATTCAGATCAAAGCACTGTAAAAGCACCCAGCCATCTCACACCTATTTCTTTATCCCTGTTTTTAATGTCATCATTGAAAAGTTGTTCAAAAGCTTTGGCATTTTAGGTTGGAGACTGCGTGCAAAATGCGCAATGACCCATATCATGGAGTACGCAATGTAGGTATTCACTCGTGCATAACAGAGATTAAATAAAACAGTAATTTCTAAGTTACAGGGAAACGAGTCATGAAATAGTTGGAAAAAAAACCACTAGGCAGACCCTGAAACTTTTTGTTGCATCACTATTTCTACAAAACTGAACATTTCGGAAGGAATTTTCAAAAATATTAATAAACGGCAAAGGCAATTTGCACAAATACAAATTATCTCCCGAAGTAGAACTGCAGTTTTAACGGTTCAGAAACATGCAATATACGTTGACAAAATGTGGGTGCTCTAAATGATTATTTATGGTTGTCGCAGGTTTTTTTGGTTTTTTTTGTATTCTGTAAATCATCAATGAAGGAAGAATATTATTTTTCTTCTAAAAATGTTTCAAAATGCCAATTTAACTCCTCAAAACCAAGCCACAAAGCAATTATTTATGTGACTTCTAATTATTGTAAAATGGAATATTTGTTGGAATAGTTGGAATATTATAGTAAGACAAATGAATGCGCCAAACTATTAAACATTTTTGTGTTGTGCTCAATATTGGCTTTTATGTGACTCATCCTTCTCAAGATATCATCTTTCAGAAAAGATAATCCTTCCGTAGATAAATTAAAAATATATATGCAATTATTCTACTACTGAACACCAAGTAACACATTTAAGTGTGCATGTCGATACTCACTCTCATCATTATTTCTCTTTCAACAATGACATCTTCAATTGAAAACATTTCAGATACAGGCCTTTCCTTCACGGGTTCTTTCTTAACCCTCTCCTTTACACTGGTAAGATCGGGTTCTGAAATGGATGGGCCAAGAGAAGACCCGTTTATTGCTGCCTGCTCTGTTCTAGAGACACCGACAGTCTGTGATGGCCTTGGACTCATGGCCTTGGCTCTGGCGATTACAGCAGAAATACGTGTTGGTTCATGCCTCAATGCTCCGTTGCTGATACTTTTCCGTGGTCCTGGATACTCCGGAGGTGGTTTATTTGGTATTCTGGCCAAAGCAGCCTGCAACTGAGCACTATAAGTTATTGTTCCATGGATGGACGAGTTATGTGGTACAGATTTGTGAGCTTCTTCTTCCTCTTCACTCTCACTACTGTGTATTAACATTGTGGCATCCGAAATTGTTTTCTTGTGATGGTACATTGGAAGTTGTTGAACTTCATGGGTCTTTTGCATGGATTCTTCTGTGTGCACCTGCTCTCGCAATGTATTCCTGCGTGGCAAGGGTGCATTCAATGTCTTCAAAGCCATAGCTTCCATTCCACGTACCATGCTAGTAATGACTTCAAAACTGTGCCGCTTGTTTACAGCTGGATGATGCTTAACCATCATTAATGGCTCACTGACCTCCTGGAGAGACTGGTGAACGACAGGAGAGCTGTCTTCTTGGAATGTCTTCACCGACTGCTGAACTTTTCGAGTGACCAAATCAGGGCTACTGCCACTGACGTATTTATGGCGATGGCTGGCCAAATCAGGCGTGCTGGTAGCAGGTCGAGGTGGTGGGTATGGAGGCGGTGGCCGAGACAAATAGTTTCTTAACATATGGGCAGTGTTATAGCTTTGACTTGTCTGCAGCGGCACATTGGCCAACTCTGGTGTACTAACAGTATGAGAAATGGCTTTAGCAGTAGCTTGATTTGAAGTCGCATTACTTGGCTTTGTTTGCTCAGGGGGGTTTAGAGGCTTGTTGCTGTAATTAGCCTGGTGTCCATATTGTGCCACATACGCATGTCTTTCCTGAATCTCAGGCTGACTGTACACCAAGTTCTCCCGATGTCTGTAAGCATGTGTATTTCCAATGTTAAGGTTTCTTAAAGATTGACTTTGACTATCCATGGGAAGAATGCCTCTATTCATCTGCCTCATTACAGTATCATAATCTGGCGTTGGTCTATAGGAAGGCACTATAATTGCACTGTGCCTGTGGCTGGGAATGTAATCTACTCTCATGATGTCACTTCCGGGGATGCTAAGATTAGATGACATTGGGGACGCTTGCATGAAGTTTTGTGAACGGTTGAGGGAGTTCATGCTGTGAGCACTGGAAACACTTCCGTTTAATACTGTGCCGTTCATGAAATTCAGGTCCAGTGGATATCGATCTAAACTAGTCTGTGATCTGTAATTAAATGCATCCTCGTTCAGATGAAAAATGCTGTCTGTAAAAAAAAAAATTGGATAGAATTAAACCACCACAAATATGTCATATTCCAGCACTTCCACTGCAGCGATAAAAGTAAAATAAGACCCGATGACGGATACATATACATACACACAGTGTGTACGTTTGTGTGTGTGTGTGTGTGTATAATATATATATATTTATTTTTTCAGTGTGTGTGGTATGTATATCTATCTATCTCTATATGTGGTGTGTATGTATAGATCTATCTATAGTGTGTGTGTATGTCTATATATCTATATGTGTATGTGTGTGCATGGGCGTGTATGGGTACCCCCCTTGATAAAGACCCCTCTCTGGAGTCGAAACGTCGCCTATATGTGCAAGTATATTTTTATACCAATATAATTCTTTTTGTGATATTGCTGTGTACTGTTGTCTCCTTGCCACTTCACCACTGGCTTTGTATGCTGTTTATCTATATGGGACTTGCACCAGCTTCTACTGTCTTTACTAGTGAAGTGCCTATATATTGAGAGAGAGACACACACACACACACACTTTGGTTTGGGAATTACTATACACTAAACCATACAATTTATTATTGGAACATGGAATAAAATAGTGACACACATTCACTAAATGGTTAAAAATTGTGTAAAAGTCCTCCAGAAAAACACTCCGGAGTGATCAAAATGGAAGGTTTACACCAGTGCCTTAATTAACCCACAGAGTAGGGTTCTTTGTGTGCCTTCCAATGTAACATCTATTCTGGTAGGAGATCTATCCACTTTTGGTGCAGATTCCAACAGCACCAGGTCTCCACCTTTGGAGAGCATTTGTGTCACATACGAGCCAACAGCCTGTGTGTCCTTTTTATATTTTTACCATTTTGATCTCTCCGGAGTGGGTTTTATGGAGGACTTTTACTCCATGTTTAACCATTTAGTGACTGTGTGTCACTATTTGATTTCATATGTTTCAATAATAAATTGTGTAGTTGTGTATAGAAATTCCTGAATCAACCCAAATATATGATCTTTATATATACACATTTTTGGAGCATGCACTTTCTTTTTCTGCTATTATAAACAGTCTCCTTATTTGATTTCTTTTGGAAAGCAGCTCTGCCACAAATCCTTCCTCCAATAGGCTAGCAATACACGTATTCCCATTGCACTGCCGTGAAGCGCTATGCACATTAATGGCGCTATATAAATAAAGATATACAGTACATACAATATATTGATTGCTTTAAGCATTTATCACGTTATAATACCACACTAAACACTTACCACATTAGTTGGAAGGTTTTTGCCGTGAGGGTAACATTTAGATCTTTATGCCCATTAAATCAATTCTTTTTATACCATCTGCGCTACCGTTTGCACTTTCTAACACTCACTGACCATATAGGTTCAGGTTTACACACGCATGCGCGCGCGCACTAATCTGCTTTAAAAAAAAACACATCTGAGATGATGCATGTTACATTTGATTTTTGCTTTACAGCATGTACACCCTCAAAAACATTTATATACTGTATAGTATGTTCAGATCTTCAACCAATGGGAATCATCAGTAAACTAGGTCACTCAGTTCTGATATTGTACTGGGCATAAACACATGTATAAATAGTAAAAAAAAAAAAAGTATATGCACCTACCTTCAGAAATGTATGTCTCACTACCCTGGACATGCCTCGGAGGAAGTATAGATGTTTGCTGCCTTGGCTACAAAAATAAGTAGACAGACAATACTTGAAAACTTTCTGCATTGCTCAGGAAACACTTCTTCAATTCTGAAGCGTCAGACTTGTTAATACGTACCAGGGAGGACCTGCTCCAGGTTGGCTGACGTCTGACTGGTGGAGGAGAACTTGACTGTCTGTTAAACAAATACAAAAAAAAAAAAGAAAACCCCTTAAATAATTTATTTGCTGAAGGCCGGTGATGCATCATCGCAGAATACAGAACATGAAAACTGCAGGCTTCTGGGGAAACAAAAGTCGCCATATTCTAAATAGAAAAAAAAGTTTTAAACCATCATAAAACCGATAGCACTGGCATATCGTGCAGGTTTTGCCACTAGACACGAACAGGCGTTATTTAAGATTGTTTTTTTTTTTTACAAATTGAGGGCAAAAAAATACCGAACTACAGAAAGCACATAAAGAATATGACAGCATATACAATACGTAGCACCTGCTGCGATTGTTGGGTTAGTTCAGGCTTCATACTGTACGTAGCTAGGGCAAAAAATTTCCAGGGGTGATTAAGTGCCACATTGCAGATTATAAAATAAAACCAATGACAGTGCATAAGGTAATACAATTAGATCTTTCAGCCATATGGTGAAAATTGTGCCCGAAAACCTGACCAAAGCAATTACTGATGGTGTCAAATCCAAACCAAGGTCCTTTATAAATCCAAGAATAATGATGTATGTGTTATTCCTTTAAACAAAAGTTATTATAATAAACCAAGAAGTTACATTCCATCACAGAGGTGTAACGGGACTAAAACCAAACCAAGTTAAAAAGAATGTTTGAGTGAAGTGATATTTTTCTTTAACACTTTCAGACCTGGTATGCATCTTCAAATAAATCGAAACACAAAGATGAGATACAAAGATAGAGATACAGAGATAGAGATACAGAGATAGAGATACAGAGATAGAGATACAAAGATAGAGATAGAGAGATACAGAGATAGAGAGATACAGAGATAGAGATACAGAGATACAGAGATACAAAGATAGAGATACAGAGATAGAGAGATAGAGAGATAGAGAGATACAGAGATACAAAGATAGAGATACAGAGAGATAGAGATACAGAGAGATAGAGATACAGAGAGATAGAGATACAGAGAGATAGAGATACAGAGAGATAGAGATACAGAGAGATAGAGATACAGAGAGATAGAGATACAGAGAGATAGAGATACAGAGAGATAGAGATACAGAGATAGAGAGATAGAGAGAGATTATATCTTGAGAGGTGTGTAAGGACTCAAGCACTGATGGAGTTAATGACATGAATACAGTGGTAACTTACTCTGTGCAGACGTTGTTCTCTTTGTAAAATTTATGTCTGGCAGCAAATAACCGCGATATGTATTTACTGTTTTCAATATCATCCTGTAAAAAAAAGACCAAGATTAGTTATTTAGTTTTCAGTATTTAACCAACATACTAACGAGATGAGTAACGCCGTCTGTCAGGACCACTCTATATCATTAGACCAGGAGTGGCCAACTCCAGTCCTCAAGGGTCACCAACAGGTCAGGTTTTCAGGATATACCTGCTTCAGCACAGGTGGCTCAATCAGTGGCTCAGTCAACGATATCCTGAAAACCTGACCTGTTGGTGGCCCTTGAGGACTGGAGTTGGCCTCCCCTGGCGCAGTTTAGAGAGGGGTTTTGTCTGCGCGCCTGCACTTGTTGCCAGATCGCTGCTAAGCACCTCAGGCAGAGAACACAAAGCATTCCTTAGCTGTGCAAGAACAGAAGTGATTGATCGCAGCAGTGTTGAACTGTCTTACACGCTGTTGTGAAAGTAGACACAGGACACGATTGCTCGTAATTCATGGGTCCACGTGAGAGGCTAGAGGATTGAAGCCGCATTCCCCTGCTGTTTATTCTTTTTGGAGGGGGAGGGTGGGGGGGTGAATTATGTTTAGTTGGATTGCATGAAACAAGAATGACATTTTTTTTTAAATACAACATTAAAAGTGGAACAAACATATGTACATCATGTCTCGATCGACATGGAGAGGATAGAGAAGGATCAGCTGGTGTAATAACATGGTGTGTTCTAAAAATAATTCACACACACACACACACACACACACACACACACACACACACACACACACACACACAATGGGTAATGGCGGAGGGGATTCACTTCAGTGGGATAGTTTATGTCTAAAGGCATAGCACTGCTTAGTAAATAGGGCCCTTCATTTGACTGGTCTTATGTAATAGCACCGTATACTAAATAGAGACTTTTTATTGTTTCTGATTCAGCCATTTTCTGGATAAAAAGGTAGCCACTGGCAACATTACTGACAGCAAGCCAATGCAGAGAAATATCCCATGTCAGGACAGCATTCCCCTGACACGTGTGTTGAGCCGTTTCCGTTATGTGCCGTTATACTAGTTATCTCTGTGTTACACAACACTGTACTATTCACATTTTTGTTTGTTGATGTAAAAAAATGAGCCTATTTTTTTTTTCAGATCCCACCCTGCAAAATAATTATTTCCCCTTCTCTACTTGGCAGGTTTCTGTCACATGCCCCCCTCCTCATACCATTAACTCTTTAATAATGGCAATCTCGTATTAATATAGGCTGAGAATTTGGGGAATACCCGGTCTTTAACCACGCTGGTCATTATTCCCGGAAACCACCTGCTTTGGCACAATTGTTGGGATTTTTTTTTTTTTTTTCAAACTTGTGAACTTTCACAACTCATCCAAAATGTTACAATGTGCAAAAAAATGTAAAAAATAAAAATTTTAAGTCTCAAAATGTCATATTTATAGTCTCTGTAAAGTAAGAGAATGTACGATTGTGGCAGTGATTTTATTGCCGATTTTGGAGTAAGATCGTGCGGTTTAGTGAATTAAATGCAGGAATGTCCAATATTTGCCAATTCATACAAATGTTTTGTGCATCTGTACAAAGCAATCAATAATCAATCCATTGCCAGTAGAACGCATGCACCTTTCAAGCACATTGCTATTATTATTATATTTCTATTTCACTGAAACCTAGGGGCACGCCTACTTTCTTACTAGAAAAGATTTAGCATTTATTAGGAGTCATATAGAAAACTGTGCGAAATACAGAATCATAAATTCGCCAGTTACACCTTTGCATGAGCGGTCATTATAACCCCATAGTTACTAAACGGGGCTATGCTTTTGCGCACCCATTCAAGTAAAGCAGCAAACCTCTTCAATTATTTAAAAAAATGTCAATTTAATTGCAGGATTGGAACCAGCGGAGAACCTGCTCTTCAAATCTTGCGGGCATCCCGAGTCTATAGGAAGTCGCAACGTCGTCCGACGTGGCTTTCTATTGGACTGCCATGTAAACCCCCACATAGAACACTGGGATCTTGACGTGTAAGCACATCGGGAACCGAGAGTTTACCGGAGCAAAAAAAAATTATAATTTGGAATTTTAGCCCCAAAGAATCTAATCAAAAAAAGGTTGTTAATCTGGCAAGATTAAGGATGCGCTACATTTTGCAGTGTTGGGAAAACCTGGGTTTTGGTGTCCTCTGAATTAATGAAGGTTGATGCAAGAATAATTTTTCATATATAATGTATCTAACATTGTAATCCAGTAACACAAAATGCAACAATGCACCCCCCTATGCAGCAAGAATAATGAAGGGTTACCATGTTAAAAAAAAAAGGGGTTGTTCACAAGGACAAGTAGCAAACACCTTCAATGAGTGGCTTAGTGAGTAAAGACACTGATCTGACACCATTTGAATTAGGGGAACCTGGTTCAAAATGTCCATGTGCTCCTTGTGACCTTGGACACGTCCCTTTATCTCCCTTTAGGCACCAAAAATCAGATTGTAAACTCACCTGAGCAGGGACGTAACTACACTGTGCAAAAAAATGGGACCCAACATCAGCTGGGGCCCCCACTCTGGCCATCACTGGTTCAAGTTGGGCATGGCCAGGTCGGGCCAAACCTCTGTGTCGGCGCCTTTGTTTGCTGTGGGCCCTCACGCCAAGAACAACCCCATCCTCCCACCCTGCCGGTGTACCCGTGTCCCGCTCGGTGCCAGAAGTTGGGCCGGCCTCGAAAACCGGGCCCAACCTCTGCATCCACTTGCGTAGCCGCAGCTTCCCATCGACACAGGACCCGAGAGGGTGGGGAGAGTTAGAGAGAAGGGTGGGAGAGTTAGAGGAGCGAGTTAGAGAGGAAGCAGGTAGAGATAGAGAGGAGGGGGGAGAGAGAGTGACAGAGGGAGGCCCAAAAATGTTAGTTACGCCGTGTCTGTAAAAATGCCCGTGTGCTGCATACCGCGCACTCTACTGTAATTATGAAGCGCTTTGAGTCCCATTGGGAGAAAAGCGCTATATGAAATAAAGTTATTATCATATCTATATTTGAGGCAGTTTGTCCATCGTGAAATTAAACACAAAGTATGCTTTTAGCAAATATGTTTGTCTGTAAACGCTGTGGTTTGTCCATGATGGTAAGGACACTATGCAGAATGAAAGGGCGAGACGATGCAACATCAAAATGAGCTCCTTTGCCAAGAGTTTATATAAAGGGCAAATGTACAAACTCCTCATATTAGCCAAATGTAACACAAAACATATAACAAAGTGCACTTGTATTAGCGCGTCTAGTTGAGTTGTCGCCACACTGCTGATAGAAGATGTAAATTATTCACCTACCGTGTGAAAGAGAACAGTTTCTTCCTTTCTGTTCAACTCCAGGACAATTGCAGACTTGTTGTGTGTTATATTCCCAATATCATTCCACCTGAAGACAAGATCTTTGGTTATTCCTGCCAAGACACACATTCTAACATTCCACAGGCGTGCCAGGAACAGCTCTGCCAGCAACTTACAGGCTCCAGTTTGGTACAACAACACGAGATAGTTTATTACCTTTAGAATAATTTTTAGTTGCTATTCATCCCTCAATGAGATTTTAACATAACTCCATCAGGCAATGTCTAATAATACAGTTACTCTATGTTCACTGTCTCCAGCAAGGAGATTAACTGAGAGCCCAGGGCTTAGTATTTATAGAGATTATATGACGATGTAAGAAATTGCAATTCTACTACAGCATTGCATTGTAAATCAATACAAGATAAGAAATTCAAATACAATTCAATACTTGACTTATTGAAGCTGTTTAGGGGCCAATGATAACGCATAACAACGAACATACAATTGATGCCTGTGGTACAGTTTTGTCTAAATGATATTTAAAGAAAAACAGAGGGACTTGAAGGATTTGGCATAGTGTTTGTGTGTGTGTG
The DNA here is from genome assembly GCF_040206685.1 of Ascaphus truei. NCBI lineage: Eukaryota > Metazoa > Chordata > Amphibia > Anura > Ascaphidae > Ascaphus > Ascaphus truei. The sequence goes on along the minus strand of NC_134486.1, from coordinate 42,598,369 downwards.
TGTGTGTGTGTTGCATGTGTGTTGTGCGTAAACACAAATAACATAGCGCTAACGAAATATCCAATGAAGAGAAAAAAAAGTGACAGTGTTCACCTTACATGCACTCACCATCATCTATAATCCCCGTTATAAACAGAGGTGTGCAATTTGTGGGGAGACAGTGAGTGCGTGCGATATAAAGAACGGCAGATCCGTTGTGATCAATGTCCTTAGAAATGTCCTTGCAGCAAAGTATCCAGAGTAGAAAAGGCAAGTTGTATGAAATAGTAGACTGGGCAGTGCCACATCTTTTAGACGGGATGAACCACATCCACGGAGAATGGAAAAGGAAGGGAAAAAGCAGGTGCCACATAGCGTGAGTCGGAGTATAAAATGTATTGTTGCAAATAAAAACCTCTAAATAAGCACTATTTAGAGGTTTTTATTTACAATAATAAATGTTACACTCAGAATCTCGCTATGTGGCACGCACACCAATATATATAATATTTTTGTATCAAGTCTTTTATAGTTTGATAATTCTAGGAGTTATTGGTAACAGCCTTAGTATTGTCACAAAGAGCAATTTACCAGATGTATCAAGGGTTAGAACGGTGATATAAAAACTATTTTTTTAAAATTAAGTTTGGAAGTGGCACTTCCTGCTGTATATACTGTTAACAATAAGGAATCAGAACGAACAAGAATGAAATGCAGTGTAACATAATAGCATTTAAATTATATTTAAAAAGTGTACTGTTTTATTGGCACTCAAGTCTCTTCTTTAGACTTATTATATTTCTTTTGTATCACATGGGTGTCAGGTAGGATACTCTATTTTGAATAAATGATGAAAACACTATACTTATGGTGTATATGAATGGAAGTATATACAGAGTTTCTGCATGAATGAAGAATGTAGTGAAGATTCCAAAGTGCTTGTGATCATAACCAAGTCATAAAGCAATTCTCATCAAATGTACAATTGTGCATGTTTTTAACCCCTACTCCCCTCCCCCCAAAGTGTTAATGACACCCCTAATACCAGTTTATAACACTCATTATTGGGGATGTGGGCATTGCTAATCACTGATCATCTAAACAGGGACTGTAACAAAACCCAATCACTTCAATCTTGTCTGGTACCAAATGTATATAATTAGTACGGTACCCAACTGCTCAGCTAATGCAGCCATGTAGTGAATGCTCCACATCCTTTCTGACCTCTGAGCCATCGCAGTGGTTACATCTTCCCAAATAATCACAGGTGCACACTACAGTAGTAAGTACGGAGAGTCAGGGGTGTAGCTTTACCTGTAAATGACTGTTGCTTGTTCAATGCTATTCCTTATAAAGATCCCAATGAAGAAAACACAAAGGTTTATATCATTTCCATGATTGTCCTGCGTGAAGAAATATGCAAAAATTGTTTTAACTATATTAAATACCATACACTTTAGAATGGTTACACTACGGTACATCAATTTATTTATATATGTGTTGCTCTTTATGCGAATTTTTTTTTAATTATATATGCGTTTGACCATGTACTGTATGTGTATATACTGTACATGTGTACCTACTGTACATACAACCTTTCATTAAAAATCATGATTTTCAGATGCCTCTGAACTCAGAAACGGTGCAATTCTCATCTTATGAGCTATATTTGGCTAAATATTCAAGAAATGTCATGGATTTCAATAGTAAGTACATTATATCCTTATGCAAAGAGTGCGTTTCGAAACTTTTTTTTTCCAATGAGAAGTGTAGCTCGTGAACCAAAGTTATTCTGTGTGACATGTTTGGTGCATGCAGAAGTGACGAGCATGATTTTAAGCAGCAGCAATAACACTTATATGTAATACCTATATTTGCTTTGCGCACAATTTAGGACCATCAGATTCATTTACACCAGCAAATCGCACTGCATCTATTTTGTTGGACACGAATAGCCCACTCTTTTGTTCGCTTTAGGCTCTGTTTCTTTATAACATTTCAAAACACTGTGGTAATTAATTTGAACAAAATGGAATTAGGAACACATTAAGGGTCTCCCTAAAATGTGACTGCATTTCTTGTGAAGAACATGAAAACATAGACCCTTAAAAAATGGTTATATATATATCCATTAAAATCATGCTCGTATATGTGTATATATATATATACACACACCATACCAATATACCATCAAAACTGTGTTATCCGGCATTTAACCAACCGGCATATCCCTTTACATATCTTCAATCTAGTAACTGGAATCCAATGCCAAAGCTATCCGGCACCTCCAGATCGCTTTGGGTATTTTCAAGTGCAGTTGGATGTTTTCAACAGCATTCCAGTTGTATTACTGCTTGATCAGCGAGTACCTGCATACCTATTTTACGCTTAATACGTTATAATGTCTTGTCATTCTGTGAAAATGTGTACTAGAAGTACAGTATGGTATAACTCTTAGTTAACCGGAATTTTTGCTTAACTGGTAACTTTCCTGTCCGGCACGTGCCGGATAACAAAGCTTTTACTGTAATAAGATTCATTTATAGATTCACATTTGTAATGTACAGAGATCTTGGGAGCGAAAATTAAACTTTTTTGCATTTTCAAACTTTCGCAAACTTACAGAAGTTTCAAAAGAAAAAAAAAAGTCTCAATTTTGTCTTGCCTTAAAAAGTTCCAAAAAAAATAAAAGATCAAAAAAAATGGAAAAAAAAGTTATAGAAAAGTTTAAAAATAACCAAGTTCAAACAAATTGGAATTATTTTTTGAAAATGGAATCTATGGCCAGTTTTGCTCCAAGTTTTGCGGTTATTAAAGTTCGATTGACCTCGTTGCAAATTTTCTAATGGAACTGCGAACCAAACAGGATTTAAGAACAGTATTGTGATATGCTTTTGTGGCAATCCTAAGGATAAACACAAGGGGGCAGTGTTATGGTCCATATTTTACTTGTCTGCAATATGATCTTCTGCTAACTTTGTTTTAATTGCTTGTTTTTCTTTACTCTTAACCAGCCAAAATGTAAGTCTCATTCCTAAGCCTTTCTGTTTCGAAGATTCATCGTTCTGTTGATTTTTCAGCTCTGAAGAGTTGCAAAACTGAGAAAGTAAAATGTTTCAGTACATATATAATATTAGTATATGAAGAAATAATGGAAGTAGAACATTACCATACCTTTACATGAAAACATTCCTGCCCATAGCCATTGAAATGTTCCACTTCTTTCATGTACAGTATTACGGCTTCTTCTGGTGGCATCCCACTACAAGAACAACAAGAAATCAACAAAACAAACCACAGACTCAGCCCACGCAGAGAAGAGGAATCTGGAGTAGTCGGGAATAGGACGAGAGAGATGTTTTGTCATTTTTAAATGCTATTTATATTTTAAAATATGGTATGTCACAATGACAGATGGCTGTTTATACAGTAAAATGTAACATTGTAACAATAACATTGAGGGAGAGAGGACTTCAGTAAGTCATACGCACAAAAGTTATATTAATAGGGAGAAATGAATTCAACTGAAAGTAGCATGCCTGGAAATATTCTATCCTCTTATTCCACATATACACAAATGCACAATAGGAGTGTCAATCCTTTTTACTGATCTGAGCCCTCTATTAAACATACATTTGATTTATACATACAATAAGTATGTCATTAAAGTTAGAAAAATTGGTGACGTATTCACTATATTTATCATAGCGACAACCAAAAATGTCTTCAGTTATTGTATTGTATGTCTTTATTTATATAGCGCCAATAATGTACATAGCGCTTCACAGTAGTTATAACTTAAATATGCATTGAGCAGTCACCATAGGTACTCGTTCGCACTGACCTTGGGAACATGACTAAGCCTTACCACCTGGTATTTATTAATAGACAGGCTTGAGACACAAACATGTTGTGCTACCCATTATCCTGTAACATGCTGGCTAAGGGATGGTACTTGCAGTATTACAAATCATGTATTCTCAACCCTTGGCACTGCATGGGTCAATGGTAGATGACAACTCCCTAATATCCAGCAGGATCTCTATATTAAGGGTTGCCAACTCCAGTCCTCAAGGGCCACCACCAGGCCGCATATTGGGGATATCCCTGCTTCAGCACAGGTGGCTCAGTCAATGACAGCCACTATTGCTGAAGTAGGGATATCCCCGATACATGGCCTGTTGGTGGCCCTTGAGGACTGGAGTTGGCCAACACTACACATCAATCAAATATCAGGCAGTTGTACATTTTGTGCTTTCAGTCTCCAGATCCCAGTTTCTCCTTTCCACAATAATTCTGGCTATGCCTGTATTGTACTCAGGCACAGCATCCGGTATAGAGGAAATATTATGAATAACTAATAAAGTGGTGTTACAGTGGTTAAAATGTTGGTTCTGAATGCACAAGTTTTCTGTGTTTATTGGTTGCCTCTTAGGCTACCTTTGTATGACCTCTGGTAAATTACTGTATCTTCTCATGAATCAGATGGCTCAAGATTACATTGCATGATCCCGAGGAACAAATAAACAAATAAGTACCATTACTAATATAGTGCACATTTTTCTAAAATTAGACCAATGAACCAAATGGTTAAATACATATACAGAATGCTGTCCAATGAAGGGGCTCACAGACCCAATTAGGCAAAAAAAGCAAAAGACTCATAGGGAAGAAATAAAAACATTAGCAATGTTTGTGTTTTACTGTACCTAAGAGCTTTGTGTTCAAGGGCTACTTTGTAAAGGAGTTCTTCATCTTGGGTCCAGCCCTGTAGAGAAAACAGAAAAGATCTAAAGTAGTGAGCAGCACTAGACCAATTGTTCTGGATTATCAAGATAACACGTCGCAAATCACTGTCGTGTTTTATTTAAAAAAAAAAAAAAAATTAAAGTCTGCATTGCAGATTTAAGCAGGTGCTACCATTTGTATCTCGGCTCAAATTAATTACAGCTTAACCCCGTTATAGCGCGATCCGCTACAAAGCGGATCCGCTTATAACGCCGTCTGAGCGTGGCTCCCGATTAAAAAAAATAAAAATGGAGATGTTTTTAAAACATTCAATGCTTTATTGCTAACGGAGAAAATTTATTTGTGAGCCAAAGATGTATGACGTTTCGGCCTCAATGACATTTTGCATTTGAGAAAGGCCATTGAGGCCGAAACGTCATATATCTTTGGCTCACAAATAAATTTTCTAAGCAGAAATCCGCAGTGCCCAGGTTTTTTCCTTTCTATTAGATATTGGAGTACCTCACAGAGATTCCTGAAAAAGGAGCACCGGTATTTATATTTCTTTTTGCTTTCTGGGGAGTGCAGCATTACTCTACAAATGTATTGCTAACGGACACATACACACACCCACACACCCCTACACCATGTGGGAATTGAACATGAATACATTGTATTTAATACACATGCAGGAATCGAACCCAGGACCTTTCTAGTACCAATTCCCTACCTGCTGCGCCACAGGATTGGTGTGATCTACAGCACAGCTGCCGGTAAATCCTCGCACGGCAAAATTATATAACGCGATCCCGGTCATAACGCGGTCTCATTCTGTGGACCCTAAGGACCGCGGGGTTCAGCTGTACTGTACTTTGTCTACTGTAGCAATTGTAATTGATGTAATGTGACTCACAGAGACATGGTTGCTGTAAATGTTTCCAATCCGAGCATTTAAAATATAAAAATGAAAAAAATGTACACCCATTGCCATGCCATATATCCGACCTGAAAAATTATTTGTAATGTCATTTATTTACAGTTAGGGAAAACAAATTTACCCGGCATAATATTATGGACGTTCTCCACCAAGGTTCCTCAATATCCAAACCTTTGTCAGTGCTCCACTGTTCCAATACCTTACAATGCTTTCTGAATTTGAAATAGGGAACAGAGTATTTGGAATGAAAAGCTGTGATAAGAGCAGATTTATTCCTCCACTCATTTCTGCACTCACGTTGTGTTCCAGACATCATGTCAAACTATCCTCCATCTCAATCATACTTCAAGGTGGATTTTTGAAAGCTGCAGCTAGTGTGTATTTCTATCTCTTTCTAGAAAGATATGTACAGCGGTTTCGATGGCTCTGAATAAATCTATGAAGTGTTGCCAAGTGCGGCTGATAGATTAAGCAACAAAAGACGCAGAGAATGTAATGCAACAAAACCACATTTCTTCAGAAAACAAACCCCCAGGCTGTGTATTGTGCTCAGCAAACATTCTCAGCCCTTCCCCTGAAGGCCTCTTTATAATATGTGTTTGTGTCACAGAAGAATGTGCGGTGGAGTGCTACTCCAACGATAAACAGAATAATACATGTCTGTACAGCTCATACACCTGTGTCATGCATGATGTATGTTGCAAAACCTTTTTCTTCGGAGTAAACAATCTCCTTGTCTACCCTGAAACGCTTCAGCGCCCACAACTGAAAGTAAATTAATCTCCATCAGTTCTATCAAAAGCATCGGTGGAGTCATTTTGCAGAATTGAGAACAGGCACTTAAATAAGCAGAACAGTCAGGATGAAAAGGGTGCTTTGTTTCCCACTGTGCGTGTGCTGCACAAGGGTGCTAAACCGAGAACTATGTTTCAATGACATTCAATGCACCTAACAAACAGCTATGCGATGCTCCCTGAAATGACGTAATCTGTCAAAAAACATTAACATATGGTTGGCTTTTGAAGCTGTGTTTGATACCGGATTGCGTGTAAAACCTGTGCAAACCCATGGGCCGCTCCATCGCATACTAAATTACCCATATAAAAAGGTATATTTTAATGGAGATAAGTACCAGGGCTATTTTGCAGCAAAACTGGTGCAGAAGGGAGCTGTATATGTTGTACCTGTGTGTCAGTATGTGAAGGAACTTGACTCCAATGATTACATTAGGTTGGGATTTGGGGAGTGTCCAAAGGTTACTGATTTACAGTCAATGGATGTACCAGGTACTACTCCTATTTTGCTCCATTAGTATCCCTTTAATATGAAGCAAAAGTCTGCCTACTTAGAGGTGGCATAAACCTCTCCGTTTCTTATCTTACCTGGGGCGCAGAGTGTTCTGCTACAGAGTCAATCTACCTGTGTAAATATTTCAGAAAAGAGAGAGAGAAAAGAGAAAGAAGAGGAGAGAGAGAGAGAGAGAGAGAGAGAGAGAGAGAGAGAGAGAGAGAGAGAGAGAGAGAGAGAGAAAAGAGAAAGAAGAGGAGAGAGAGAGAGAGAGAGAGAGAGAGAGAGAGAGAAAGCGAGAGAGAGAGAGAAAGCGAGAGAGAGAGAAAGCGAGAGAGAGAGAAAGCGAGAGAGAGAGAAAGCGAGACTATTCTGTCTTTTGTGGTAACCTCTGAAGTATTTATCCTCCTTTGGGATCAATAACATTTTTGAACGTTTACACATCAGTTGTTATATATTTATAATATTTTCTGAAACTATAACACAGCTCAGGTTGTAGAATGTTCTGTGTATGTATAAAATGCAATAATTGCTCATACAGGTGAAAATGTATGTTTAATGCAGCTCCATAGAAGGGTGTTGACTCTTGTGACTGTTTAACATGGTTCTACTTTGACCTGTTTGTTCCCAGAGATCACGCATTCAAAGGCTGACTAGCAGCAAAAAGGTGATTCATCTGCATACTCTAAAAAGTTCAACATGGCTGCTGTTTATTTGTGGCCAAAACAGACAAAGTAGTGCACCATTTCATATGGACGAAATAATAATGGTCAACAGCTCACGTTCTAATGCCCCGCGGATTTGTTATACGCCATAGAAATAAAAGACAATTGGTAAATGATTCATTCATTAAAAAAAATATCCAGAGCTAACCATCTTATTTGTCTGTTAATAAAATATCCAGACTTCAATGCAAGAAGACAACTGCTGAATTGGTTGATGTATATTTTGATCATTTTATCTTGAGAATATGGTATTTTCCACAGCGAAACTGGGCAACATTCCCTAGATATTTTGTGAACGAAAGGTTACTAGGTCTTGTCTCATTGAAAATGAAGGGGGGGAAAAATGCTCAAGAGTTGTAGTAACATGGAATTTACTAGAAGTTTCATAAACGGCAGCCAGTCACAAACATTATTTTACATTCAGTTCCCCCTAGAAATTGAATGCTAAATGGCCTAATACAGAGGCGGACATTTTGGAACTGGGAATGTCTGTAAGATATATTTTGTCCTGATATAGTATTTTAAGAAGCTAAATGCTTCAGCTTAGTTACATGCCAAACAAAAAGCCAAGTCCCCTTGACTTTTTTCCTCAACATGCACAAGAGGAAATATTATTTTAACACGGCTTCCATATGGCTATAAATTAACAATAAGACATCTTCAGGCCATGCCGCTCGATAGTATAGAACCAGTTTTTTTCACCAGGAAATATTGTTTGTCCAGTGGACACATGATAGCTGTGAGGTTGTGTTTCATATGAATATTGTACAGTAATTTGGATATGTCATGTTCTGCTAAACCCAATACAAAAAAATTGAACCAAAAAAAAAAAAATTTAAAAAAAAAAAAAGAAGCTGGCTGTGGGTTTTTTTTTTTTTTTTTTTTTAACATAGGATTGAAGCAGGGGGGGGCTCAGGACCTGAACTACATTAATTTAAGCTCTGGGGACCCCCTGCTTCTGGAGATACTTACCTCCATAGGGCGTGCCGGTAGCAGCTCCGCTCGGCTACCAGGGTTCACGCAATGGTCGCTTTTCAAAGCACCTGTGCAGTGCGGGCCAATAGGAAGTTGTGATGTCACCCGGTGCGGCTTCCTATTGGCTCATGAGAAGCAGGGGCTTTAAACTTGGAGAGATAACGGCACCCCCTTTGCAGGTAAGTATCGCATGAAGCAGGAGGTCCCTCAGAGCTTAAATTAACGGGGTTCAGCTCTGGAGACCCACTGTTTCAAGTCTATGTAAAAAAAAAAAAAAAAAAAAAATGAAAATAATAACTGGCTTGGATTGTTTCAGTCAATGGATTGCGGTTATTTGAGGTAGCAATGCTTATTTGTAAAGAATGGTAAAATAGAAAATGAGCAACTTTAAAAAAAGTATCAAGACAAATGTGGTCTTGTAGGTCATTGCCTACATCGGGGGGTGCAAACTTTTGGAGCTGCCCCCCCCCTGCCTGCTATCCCCCACCCCTCGTGCTCCCCTTAGGCTTCGATTATACCAGATGCCGTTGAGCGGCAGCACGATCCGGTGACATCTCACTGCACTGCCGGCGAGCGGCATCTTGATCAAGGAGCCTCGGCAGTGAAAGAGACAGGAGGAGAGATTAGGGAGCGTGGTGGAGGCGTGGCTGTGAGTGGTTCATCCTCATTGGCTGAACTGCTCACGTGATGCGGCAGTCGCCTGCCAAAAACAAATTTTGGAAATCTCTACTAGAGTCAGCAGCCCTGCAGCTCCAGGCCACAGGTATGTTTGCTTTCATTGTTTTTTTGTGTTTTGATCTCGCGCAGGCGATTTTAGGTATAATTACGGCTTTACCTTCTTTGCCAGCGTCAAATGACGCTGCGGGGCCAGGGGACGTCGCGTGATGCCGCGTTTTAATGGTGACGAATCAAGAAGCTGGCTGAATCCCAGTAAATTGAGGTTGCAGAGGCCTCGCGTGGTCCCCCAGCATTTAATTTAAATGCCTTGCGAAAGAGCGCTGGGCCTCTTCAACCGCCGTGCCCCCCCCCACCAAAAAAAATCCCACGCCCTCCAGTTTGCGCACCCCTGGGCTACATGATAAATCATTATATATTATGAGAGCACATTCATGTAGTAAAAAAAAATGACAAAAAGTATCACTTACCGCAGGAAAGAACATATACTCTCTGAGGAAGTCGTGGGTTTCCAATAAACTGTAATCCTTAAATTCGACTGCAAAATAAAACATTACATCCACAGTTACAATAGGCATCACCATGAATTTGAACAAATGCTAAAGGACGCGAGTTTAAAAAAAAGACTGATCTAAACGGTCTCAAAAATGTAGTACAGTATTCGTTTATAGATACGGTAGTGTTGAATAACCATTTTTATACTCGCCACGAGGAATCGGTTTAGGGATTTGTATCATGTCCAAATCAAATAAGGTATTACCAAAATCCCAGTTAGAAATGCTAACTGTAAATCCATACTTTGCTATTTACAATGGGTATTCAAAGTGTACAAATAGTAATATATTCGTTTCTTGAGGGCCACTCGTACACAAATATCACCAATGACACCTGCTTTTAGGAATAACCAAAACATTTGTAAACACGTGAATTTACCTCCTTTACATAGGAATATGACCTTAATTAAAACTCTAAAAACCATGTAGAATACTGAAAACTACCGTGCTAAGGGATACAGAGCTGTCAACCTCACACGGCCAACATCAGTGAGATTTGGGGGTTCTAGATAAGAAAATTGCACTTCAATGGAAAAAGTGTTGCTTTTTACCAAGGAGATTCTATTAAAGTCCCTGAGATGCTAAAGATGATAGATATTAGATCAGGTCACTGAATAATCATTAGCAATGCGCTCCTCTTCCCAAAAATGTTTTTGCCTTCAACTTTTGTGAATATACCAGAGGTTAAGTTGTCGTGCAAAATGAGTCTTTACCTTGAACAGCTAGCCCAGCGAGATGGATATGCTGCTCTAGAGTGCAACGCAAATGACCTTCGAGCACGTCCTTTTTCAACTGAAGATAATACTGGTACCTACAAAACAAAAAAGGACAAGTGATTAACATTTGTTACCATAGGAAATATTTTTGTATTATCATTTTAAATGGCTCACCAGTAGACATGATATGATTACTATTGCGTTAAGAGGCTAATTGCCCCAATGGGTTAACTGTATGAACTAATGCAGGGTAACGCCTCTCTCCCATCACATGGTAAGGCGTAACTTGGCAGGAAATAAGCTACACCCACTTTGCTTGGTGATAAGTGATGTCACCATCAGGGTTTGTAAGACTGCCTTGAAGTTCCTAAAACTCAGGTTCCTGGGAGTGACAGTTGGAGGAGCCTCGCCATTGGTAATGTAAACATGTTTAAGTGAATAGTAATAATTTCTTGTCCCGATTTGTTATTGTACAGTTAGGGAAAGTGTCCCATCCAGTTAAGGATGCATAGGCATAGCACTACAGAAGGTACAGTATCACAAAGAAGAAGCCTATGTCCTATAGGGGTTATCCAAGCAGAAGCCCTGGGACTTAGTAGGATCAGCGCTGCCAAGAGGCCCACTGTTACCTCAGAAGCAGAGTGCTAAGAGAGGCATGCAGGGCCCTGCAACAGCATAACGATCCCATGGTTCAGGATAGTAAGGGTAACCCTAGACGGGGCACAATTGATAGAGAGTAACGGACTCTACGCAGAAGATGGCCACTTAAGATGATCGTAACAGCAACCAGCTTAAATACCTCCCTAATGCATTAAGAGTGGGTGCTACTTATGGAAGATATAAATAGTACAAACACTGTGAAGATACAAGATGTTGTCAATAAAGCTCGTTTGTACAATAAAAGTCCCTGGCGCCCATCATTATTCCATCAGCATATCTATGTCCTGTCTGCACGGATCCAGCACTCTGACAAGGGATGAGAGACTGAGCAAAGCCATTTGTGACGGTAGGGGTAGATTTGGCTGCTTTGAATAAAGCTTAAGCCCGCCATTAGCCCTACCTGTCAATCATATGTAGTTATGTATACTGTGCCCACGTAGGGCTGATGTGTTGTGTAGCTGGTTCCAGCACTTCAGGGACCAGGGGTTAACTTTGTGTTCACGGTGAAATGCTGCATCTCATGTAACAATACTTATGTTACATCTAACCCGCCAATCAGGAGGCCAAGTAACATTGGAGGCACCTGCCATTAACACTATGTATATCCATGGGGTATAAAAGGTGGGGAGCGGGGGTGACCCCTGTTAGTAGTTCCAATAATGAGTTTATTAGGTTCCTGTTGTGCCCGTTAGCGGTGCAGATAGAAGTTCCTGTTAGGCTGCGGTCCCAGTCATAACTGTGACACGCGCGCCCGGCGGTGGGGGGCGGCGCGTACACAGCGCTAACCGCGATCTACAGGTAGAGATGGAGCTTACGATGGGAGGGGCGTGGTTGGGGATTTGCGGGGGCGTGGCCATCACGCCTCCGTCGCAAGTTTTAAACTCAATTTCCTTGAGTTTAAAAAAATCTTGCAGAAAGGCGCGGCTGCACCTTCAGCGTGATGGTGAGTACTGGGCCCTTCCCCATTGAGGGGCGGTGCTTACACGCACAGCGCACGCCGAGCCGTGCGCTGTGGCAGTGACTGGGCCCGCAGCCTTAGACACTGCGTGGGAGCATAACGGGGAAAATTTCCTATAACGGAGGTCCCTGCGTCTGTAGGTTAATCCCCAGATACCCCAATTAGAGGAGTGTATTTTATGTGTTGGACAGCTGTGGATACCATTTTCCGATAAATTAATTTTTATTAACTGTAGTTCTATCTGGCGAATTGATCCCTGGTGTCTTTGTCCTGGTCTCCCGTGACACCATGTACATAGTAAACAGATGTAAATTCCTTACGATCTGCTGATCAACGAGGGTTACATCTGTATAATATTGCACCCTTTTACTGCCGGCATAATGTTTAGATTGGTGGCTGTTGCTTGAGAGGGACACAGAAGGAACAA